>NC_045959.1:83640883-83940883 GCF_010909765.2 Amblyraja radiata
TGTCGCCATAAGTATGTTATCGTAATCAACCATGAATCTGTTTATAAAAACAATAATGGTGTTTATTAAACAATAAAAAAAACAAATTGCTCCCCCGGGCTAAATTATATATTTGCAGATTCTAATATTTTTTCTGCAAATTATGCAGGTTCTGCAACGGCTTATTATAAAAAGTTCGAAACGTTCTTTCCCCAGACCACCCCGCTGTAGCCAGGATGTGGTCTATTGGTACGTCCATTCTCTTAGCCGCCGACGTGGATGCTGCCCTGGTTGAGTGAGATTTATACACGTTAGTATTTATACCAGCGGCTTTCAGCACCTGCTTGAGCCATCTTGAAATGGTTTGGCTCGTCACCCGACCATGAGGTTTCTTGTGGCTGACCCATAAGGCTTTTTCTCTCCCTCGAGGGATTCTAGTTGTGTTGTGTCAATATAGTTCAGTAAGTGGGTCATGGCACATAACCATGGTTCTGGTGGGTTTGATGTTCCTGGCCTGCTCTGTTTGACCAGCCCCTGGATAGTAAATGAGACATGGTCTGGTGTTACAACCATGTTGTCCAATCGTAATAGGTGAATTGACTGGACTCTTTGTGCTGACACAAGTGCCATCAGCATGCCCGTCTTCAGAGTTAATTGTTCCAGGGTGAGGGACCTAGCTGGTGACCATCCCCTAAGGTATGTCAGGACCACACTGACATCCCAGATTTGGGTGTACTTAGGTCGGGGGGGATTGGAGTTAAATATCCCTCTCATGAGCTTGATCACCAGCGGGTGGGATCCCATGGCCTGTTGTCCTGGTGCCTGAAATAAATAGGCTGACAGAGCACTTCTGGCTGTATTAATGGCGCTGTAGCTGAGTCCTTCATTGTGGTGAAGGCCTGCCAGGAACTCCAGTACATTGGTTACAGTTGTAGTTGAGTATGTGGTTCCTGTGTCCGAACAGTATTTCTCCCACTTCTTGATACTTGACAAGTATTGTTTCCTTGTGGATACACGGTGGGATGCTGTCATGGTGTTGATGGTGTTTTCTGACAATCCCAGGCCCAGCAGAGGCCTTTTCAAAATCTGCAACCCAGGAGTTTAATTTTATCGTGGCATGGGTGGCTTATGCCAGATACTGGGTGAGTTAGCAATTCTGGGCTACTGGGGAAAGTCATTGGGGTCTCGACGACCATGTCGAGGAGCACTGGGAACCATGGCTGTGTAGGCCAGTCGGGTACTATCAAAATACCTGAAGCAGAGTCCATTTGTATTTTGCGTAGTACCCGACTGATGGGGCAGAAGGGAGGAAATGCATAAAAGAAGAATTTTCCCAGTCCAGCGCGAACGCATCTACCGCTGCTGCCTCAGGGTCTGGTTCCCAAGCGACATACATAGGAACCTGGTGATTTAGTCTGGATGCAAATAGATCGATATCTGGCGTGCTATATTGCTTTGTAATTTTAGCAAATACTTTGGGATTTAACATCCTTTCGGTGTTATCATTGAATTTGCGTGACCTGGTGTCTGCCACTGTATTTAGCTTACCTGGTAGGTAAGTTGCTGATAGCCAAATATGTCTGTCGACACACCATTGCCAGATTGTGTTGACCAATTTGTCACATGATATTGATTTTACGCCGCCCATATGGTTAATATAGGCCACCACCGTGGTATTATCTATTTGTAAACGAACATGCAAGTGATGCATATTTGTTGAATATGCTTTTAATCCATAAAATGCACCCAACATTTCCAGATAATTTATGCCCAGTGTAAGTAGTAACGATGACTCTAGGTTAGTCCATCTTCCACCTGTGCTGGATATGGAATTAGTTGCTCCCCAGCCTTGAGCACTGGCATCTGTTTGAATAATTAACGTAGGGTTAATGATGATGATAGGGCTGGAACTATGCCAAATGTTCTCTACCCACCACTGTAACTCTGATATTGCTTCAGTGGGTAATTTCATGACTCGGTCAAAGTGACCTGCATGTCATTTTAACGCCTGCACTTTCGCTCTTTGTAAGTTTTGATAGTGCAGAGGTCCAAATTGTGTAGCTGGAAATGCTGCGACCATCTTTCCAATTACTCTCGCCACTTGTCGAATGGTTGGTCGATCGTTGACCATTAAATTGTTACATGTTTGTGCCAATTCTGCTGCTTTGTCTTTTGGCAAAGTTACAGACATGTGGACTAAGTTAATTGTGAATCCCATGGTTGTGGATGGCGTCAACTTAGATTTATCTGGATGTAAGACAAATCCCAAGGTTTCAAACAATTGTTTGGTAGCTGACACAGCTGATTTAGCCAATTCCATGGTTTTGCCTACTATTAAGATATCATCAAGATATGCCATGACAATATGTTTTTGTTTTCTTAATATTGCCAAGGCTGGTTTTAGTATCTTGGTGAATAATCTTGGGGCTGATGTTAAACCCATTAGGCAACACTTTAAACTGCCATTGTTGCCCCATCCAGGTAAATTTCAGGTATCTGCGATGATCCTTTTGAATGGGTACTGAATAGTAAGCATCTTTAAGGTCGATGCTTGCCATGAAGTATCCTTTGGAAATCAGTTGTTTGGCAGTTACAAACGTTTCCATTTTGAAATGTATATATTTAACAAACATATTTAGTGAAGTTAAGTCAATGATGATGCGACGTCCACAAATTCCAAGGGTTCATGTTTGGTTTTTTCAATGATACCCTTTGTAATTAGCCTCACCAGTTCAGCTTGTCCCTCTCGTTTTTCTTTAACTGAGAGGGAAAAGACCTTTTGGGGTGTATGCTGAACTGGTGGCATGTTTTCTTGAGTAAATTCTATTTTGTATCCACGAATGCTGTTGAGTATATATTTGTCATTCGTGATAGACCTCCATGCTTGCACAAACAGGTGTAATCTCCCCCCTGTTAGTATAGAACCCCCACTTTTTATATGCTGGTAGGAACCAGACCCACCTACCTCCATGGTTACGGGTGTTTCTTCTGTTTCTTTGTCGGACTATGTGTTTTCTGATGTGTTGTCTGATGTGTTGCTGGTTGGGGGTGGCGCATTTTCCATGGGGTCCGCTCTGGGCCCTGGCCTAAAAAAGGCTTCCGGTGGTAATGTGCGGACCCCGAGCTTTCACCAGTCCCATAGGGTTGACGTCGACTGGCGGACGCGGTGGGGTACTGCCGTTTGGGTTTTGTGGCTTTGCTCGTCCCGGGGCCTGCCCTCATGAGGCCAAATGTTTTGGACTCCTCCTCCATGTCCTTTACTTTTTTGGAGAGGTCCTTGCCAAAGAGCAGGATTTCTGGCTCTGTGGCCGGCGTTTTGCACAAACCCCCGAATTTCGGGTTGAGGGCAGGTCTTATTATCTCCTTATGGAGGTTGTTGATTTCGAATTGGGTATTGCACAGCAGTGCCAGTGTATCCAGCTGATTCGTGGTCATTTCCACCCCATCCACGGAACGAGCATATGAAGTGATGGCTGACGTCAGGAGCCTGAGGATCCGCTGTAGTTTTAGTTCTTGGTTGCGGATGTTTGGCCCAATGTGCCCCCAGATTTGGCTATTGACGGCCGGCACATTGAGCGAGGCGCAATTCTCTGGGGCCGAATACAGCTCTAGGGCCTCATTAACTACCTGCTCTTGTAGGGGCTTGAAGGACAGGTAATTAATGCTGGCCGCCAGTTTTGGCTCTAATGGCCGTCCTGCTCATGGAGCTGCCACGTAGCGGTTTACCACACCCAGCAGCTCTTCCTGGTCCTGTACCCCAAGCGTACTCCCGACATCTTGACCAGCCCAGCCCTGGTCGCCAAGGCTGCCCTCGGTTGAGGGGGAAGCGATGGCCAGTGCGTTGTGAGGCACTGTGGTGGGAGTGCCTGAACTCCCTTGGCGAGACTGCTCCATCTCCCGAAGCAAGTCTCGCTGGAGCATTTGCTCCATGAGCCGCTCCATGCAGCTCAGGCGGCTGTCTCTGCCCCGCACGGGCAGTGAGACGTCCCCGTCCGAGGAGTCGGATACCACCGGCCGGTTGGTCTTCTGTGCTGCTTTACATCCAGCCCGCTGCTCAGGCTGCGCTAGCGGGACTGGGCTCGGCACGGTGTCGGGGATGGCGGACCGCAGGGTTTGCGGTCCTACCACCTCTTGCCCCCCACTGATGGAACGCTCCTCTGTTGGAGCACGGGGGGCGGACTTCTTGGCTTGTCTTGTTTTGCTCATATTCCTGGTGAAACAAAACAAAACAACTTCTTTTTGGAAAAAACGACCTCAGAATAAACTTACCCGACGGTCCGTCTTTTTTAAGCTGTAGCGGGAGCGCCTGTACTCCCGTTCGTTGCACTGCGTGAACGCTCATGTCGAGCATGCGTGCTGGATGGGTTCTTCACGTAGTCACTCGGGTGATTCCGAAGTAAAATCCAACAGTCCTCCTTCTCTCCCTGCCATGCACCTGCCTATTCACTGAACTAGCTACTGATACCATTACTGATACAGTCTTTTTTTGATTTCCATATTGTTGTATTAATTACATTTCAATGCCTTTAAACCCCTGCTCCAGGATCATTGGTTCAAGTTTCTGAATTATTAATTCAGTATCTTAATCACTTTGCTACGTTAACTGTTTCTCTATCAACAGATGCTGTCAGATCTGCTGCGTATTTCCAAAATGTTCTTTTTTTTATTTGCTCCAATTCCTGATTGTGACCTTTAGTTTAGTTAGTTCAGTTTAGTTTATTGTCATCTGTACCAAGGTACAGTATAAAGCTTTTGTTGATTGCTAACCAGTCAGCGGAAAGACAATACATGATTACAATCGAGCCATCCACAGTGTACAGATACATGATAGAGGAACTAACATGAATAACATTTAGTGCAAGATAAAATCCAGTAAAATCCGATCAAAGATAGTCCGAGGGTCTCCAATGAGGTAGATAGCAGCTCAGGACTGCTCTCTAGTTGTTGATAGGATGGTTCAGTCTCCTGATAACAATGGGGAAGAAACTATCTGAATCTGGAGATGTGCGTTTTCACACGTTTGTGATTTTACTACAGGATTTGATTTTTTTTTCCCATTGCACTTTGCTGAATGTCTGATCTGTTAATTTCGCAACATGGAAATGGTGGCCTTTAGACTTGGAGCTGAACAAAACTCATCACGTTTTTCTTGAAGCCTCCTGAAATTTATAAAGAAGGATGAATTTAGAGTGAACAAATCCAGTATAATGGAAGATAAATAAAAAGAATGAAAGAAAAAATGATGAGAATGAAAAGAAACAGGAAACATTAAAATATAAAAGTTTTCATTATTTAAAAATTCAGTCTAAAGCATTAAGGCTCAATGCTTGTGACAATAGTGATAATTAACCTGTGTGCCATCATTAAAACAATGTTTGCACTGAAATGAAGGACTTCTAACTTACTATGCTGAGCCTAGTTCTTATTTATTGGGAAGACAGGCCACCACAGATGACAGTCAAGCTGCTCGATCTGGCAGCAGTCTTTGGACTATTATCATCAACTATGGTAGACAAAATATGCTGGAGAAACTCAGCGGGTGAGGCAGCATCAAGGGAGAAAAGGAATAGGCTACGTTTCGGGTCGAGACCCTTCTTCAGACCGTACACTAGTTCTGTGGTATCCCACTTTCACATCCTACACACTAGGGGCAATTTATGGAAGCCAATTAACCTACAAATTCCTATCTTTGGAATGTGGGAGGAAAGCGAAGCACCCAGTGAAAACTCACACAGTCACAGGGAGAACGTACAAAATCCGTACAGGATCGAACCAGGGTCTATTGGGCAGCAAGGCAGCAGCTCTGCCGATGCACCAGCACGCCTTCCTAATAGGTGATCGATGGTCAGCGTGGACTTGGTGGGCCGAAGGGCCTGTTTCCACGCTGGATTTCTAAACTAATCCAAACCTATTCGGTAGTTGAGTTATTAATGATCCTCTTGAATTGTTCCAATACTTTTCTTCGAGGTTTCTGAATGAACTTGTTCCATTTGTTTCTTCTTAGCTCTTGCTGACATAGCGAATAACCTGAATGGGACTCTAGGGTCGGACCTGAATTTTTCTGACACCAGCCTGCACCAAATTCAGCATGAGATGTTGAACATGCTGGAGTCCATGAGAAAAAAAGGATTCAATCAATCAAAGGACATTGCAGTGACTGAACTAAAGTGAGTTTGGTTTTTATTCATATGTAGAATGAGGATATCACTGACATTGGTATAAGGTCATAAATGATAGGAGTAGAATTAGGCCATTCGGCCCATCAAGTCTACTTCACCATTCAATTATGGCTGATCTATCTCTCCTAACCCCATTCTTCTGCCTTCTCCCCATACATGTACTAATCAAAAATCTATCTATCTGCCTTAAAAATATCCACTGACATGGCCCCCACAGCCATTGATGACAAAGAACTCCACAGTTTCACCACTCTCTGACTAAATACATTTCTCTTCATCCCCTTCCTAAAAGAACATCCTTTAATTCTGAGGCTATGATCTCTAGTCCTAGACTCTCCCACAAGTGAATGAATCCTCTCCAGATCCACTGCTATCTAAACCTTTCACTATTCTATATGTTTCAATGAGGTCCCCCCTCATTCTTCAAAACTCTAGCAAGTACAGGCCTAGTGCCGACAAACGCTCTTCATTGGTTAACCTACTAATTCCTGGGATCATTCTTGTAAACCTCCTCTGGACCCTTTCCAGAGCCAGCACATCCTTCCTCAGATATGAGGCCAAATTTGCTCACAATATTCCAAATGCTACCTTACCAGAGCCTTATAGAGCCTCAACATTACATCCCTATTTTTGTATACAAGCCCTCTTGAAATAAATGCTAGCATTGAGTTTCTTTACTACTGATTCAACTTGCAAATTAACTTTTTATGAACCCTGCACCAACACTCCCAAGTCCCTTTGCACCTCTGATTACTGGATTCTCACCCCCATTAGAAAATAGCCTTTATTGCTACTACCAAAATGCATGACTCCACCCTCTGCTGCACTATATTCCATCTGCCACTTCTCTGCCCACTCTCCCAACCTGTCCAAGTCCGTTAGCTTTCTCTACACTACCTGCCCCTCCACCCATTTTCGTATCATCCGCAAACTTTGCCACAAAGCCTTCAATTCCCTCGTCCAAATCATTAATATACAATGTGAAGAGTAGCGGCCCCAGCACCGACCCTTGCGGAGCTCCACTAGAAACTGGCAGTCAACCAGAAAAAGCCCCATTTATTGCCACTCTTTGTCTTCTGCCATCCAGCCAACCTGCTATCCATGCTAGTGTCTGCCCATTGATACCGTGGGTTCTAGTTTTCCTTAGCAGCCTAACTTGTGGCACCTTATCAAAGGCTGAGGGGCTGGGAGGGTTATTTCAAAGTCAACCATAATGCTGCGGTCCAGGACGATATAAACATAGAACGGTACAGGACAAAAACAGGCTCTTCGGCCCACAATGTCCATACCATGCGTGATACCAAGTTAAACTAAACTCTTTTAGTTTTGTTTATTCTTGTCATTTGTACCAAGGTACTGTGAAGAACTTTTTTGTTGTGTGCTATGCAGTCAACGATAAAATATACATGATTACGATCAAGCCTATTTCTGTGTGTGCATATCCATCTGCTTATTTAAAAGCCTCTTAAATGCCAGTATCGTGTCTACCTCCACCACCACCCCGGGCAATGGCTTTCCAGGTTTGGCTCTCTTGAGGAAAATGGAAAGCAAGATTTCTTTCAAGATTTTTTTTACAGGCAATCACCAGGATACACGAGGGGTTCTGTTCCGGAGAACTATTCATCACCTAAATTTGTTGGCTGTGAACACAAAACAGTGTGTGGGAGAGGATGGCTGAAACAGCTGTGGCAGGAGAGCAAGCAGCTATTTTGCTCTGATGTCTTTTCTAATGTTGGTTAAGAGGTTAATGTGACTGAGCAAAGCCTGGCTATCTTCCAAACAATACCTAGGTTTTCAAACGGCAGGCTAGCTCCTCCTAGGGATAATAGTAAGTTAGAAGTTATAAAAATATACAGATTTTTAAAATAAATTGCATTATTCAATTGAAAATTGATTTTTTTTTTCCAAGAGCAAAAACAACCTTTCCCAAGTTATTTTGAAACCCACCAGTGGTTTGACTGGGCATTTCAAGGCTGGAGTCATCCTGTGGTGCATGGAAATACATTATTCCCCTTGTAGTTCTTGCATTGGGATGAGAAGTATTAACGATTGGAAGTGTTGGTGAAGCTTCCAATGCGCCGCGGGCCGCTGTCACACATTGGCAGCAAGCCTGGCTCGCCCTCCTTGTCAGTGGGAACCCGCCTGGAACGGAAAGCTGCCGAGCCTGCCTCCTGCTCATCTCCGAGGACTGGGAAATGGAGAGGAGGGTGAAAGGAATCGGCAACGGCGGCGGACGCTAGAACAAAGGGCCGGTAAGAAGAACTGGGGTCTTACCTTCTGTGACCTCAAGGTTTGCTCTAGGAGGTGCCTCCCGGGGCACAAAAATTGAAGGCGGCCGGTGAAGAGGGAAGACTATTTGCTGGACGATCCAGTTGGAGGCGATGGCTGCAATGGGCCTTTATGGTCCGATGCAGCTGGGACTTTAAAAATTGTGCCAAATCCTGGCGACTCTTGCACATGGACTCACTGAGCTGTTTATATATATTCTGTACTTAATCGGGAATTGTACTTATGTATGGCAATAATCTTACTAAGCTGTATGCACAGAAAGAATTTCATTGTACCTTGGCACCTCGACACACCAGTGGGCAGTACGGAGCTACTATCTACCTCATCTCGACCCTCCGACTTTCTTTGATCGGACTTTACCTTGCACAAAAAGGTTATTCCCGTATCATGTATCTGTACACTGTGAATGTCTCGATTGTAATCATGTATTGTCTTTCTGCGGGCTGGTTAGCACATAACAAAAGATTTTCACTGTACCTCGGTACATGTGACAATAAACTAAACTGATGTGGTAATAAAGAACTATTGCACCATTGCTGCACTGTGATGCCTGTAAAACTGTATCTGAGGACAATTATGCCTAACGTGTGACGTATATCATTTTCCATCATCCTCTTTCCGCAAATGCATCCAGGGCTGCAGAAAGCATGCTAGTGCGGGTGAAGAAGGAGTTTCAGAAACCACACAAGGAAACGGGGGAACTAAGAGACCGGGTAATGGATGCCTTACTGCAGCACAGCAGCAAGTTGAATGAAGCCCAGGACCTGGTGAATGAGGCACTCAGCAACACCAATGAAACAAGCTGGCTTCTCCAGAGCATCTCGAGCAACCTGGCAGAGCTCAAGGTAAAAGATAAATATTCAGAACTACAAGCGCCTTTAGATCCTAGCACAAGATGTTTGTCACTGGAATCCCATGGATCAATAGCACCATCTGCCTGATATAATAATACCTGGGCGTCGCACTCTAGTTTACCAAATAGTAACAGGACTGGATAGAGTAGATGTGAAGAGGGTGTTTCCAAAAGTGGGAGAGTCGAAGACCAGAGGGAATACAGGAGTTACTTGACCTGTGAAGCTAACAAACCAGTGTAAATCCAATTTACTTTGAATCTATATAGCTTTGAAAATCACTTCTAGGTAGGAGTTAAAAAACAACAATTGACCTGTTCATAATTAAGATTTCATAGTTCAAATAGGCAGTGAACTGGTTAGAATCGTTTATTAATTACAGTACAAGCACTCTGCTCCCCTAATTGAGGACATGTTTTGCCCTGATAAGGTCTGGCAAATTAAATAAATAGAAACATATAAAAATAAGTGCAGGAGTAGGCCATTCGGCCCACCGAGCCGGCACCGCCGTTCAATATGATCATGGCTGATCATCCAAAATCACAAATTCCTGCTTTTCTCCCCATATCCCTTGATTCCATTAGCCCTAAGAGCTAAATTTAACTCTCTCTTGAAAACATCCAGTGAATTGGCCTCCACTGCCTTCTGTGGCGGAGAATTCCACAGATTCACAACTCTCTGGGTGAAGAAGTTTTTCCTTATCTCAGTCCTAAATGGCAAAAATTAGCAAAATTAAATGCACACAGAATGGGAGTTAATCTTGTGACACGGTTGGTAATTATTTTTCGGGAGAAGTCAGAGGTTTAACATAAAGTTCTGGCTGCCATAGTGTGATGAGCACTGTTCCTCTGAGATTATGTTTAGGTTCATTATTGTCACATGTACCAAGGAGCAGTGGAAAGCTTTGTTTTGCATGCTATTCAATCAAATCAGATAATAGTATACATAAATACAATCAAATCAAACTCAAGTATAATGGTCAAAGTCATTCAGCATGGAAACAAGCCATTCGGTCCAACTTGTCCATGCTGACCAAGATGCCCCATTTAACTATGTTTGGCCCACAAGCCTCTAAATGTAGCCTGTCTAAATGTTTCTTCAATACTGTGATAGTACCTACTTTAACTACCTCCTCCAGCAGTTTGTTCCATATAACTACCACCCTTTGTGTAAAAATGTTGCCCCTCAGGTTCCTATTAAATCATTCCCCCCTCATCTTAAAACTATGTCCACTGGTTCTCAATTCCCCTGCTCTTGGAGAAAGACTGTGCATGATCTTATACACCTCTATAAGATCACCCCCTCATCCACCTGTGCTCCAAGGAATAAAGTCCAAAACTGCTCAACCTCTCCCTATAGCTCAGACTCTCAAGTCCTGGCAACATCCCTGTAAATCTTGTCTGCACCCTTTCTGGTTTAGCAACACCTTTCCTATAACAGGGTGACCAAAACTGAACACAAAACTGTAAATGTGGCCTCACCAATGTCTTGTACAACTGTAACATGATCTCCTGACTTCTATATCATATTCTAACACATATCCGGAATCTTAGTATCAAGAAAGAGATTTATTTTTTTAATTACATGACACTCCACTTAATGAGGGAGTTTCATACCATCCAAATGACAGTAAAAATAAGGGTCTCGACCCGAAACTTCACCCATTCCTTCTCTCAAGAGATGCTGCTTGTCCCACTGAGTTACTCCAGCATTTTGTGTCTACCTTCGATTTAAACCAGCGTCTGCAGTTCTTTCCTACACAGTATAAATAAGGTAACAGAATATGGTGAAAGTGGCTTTCTGTAGACTGCAGAGACACATTCAACGTCAGTAGGATACAGACAATCAAATAATGTTGTTGCTGTGGAGTGTAAAATTAGATTGAAATTGCATTTGCTGCTGGCTTTTACCATATGAAGAAAATCTGATTCTGCTGAACTCAAATCACACCCTGGACATTAGAGCAAGATTTTTCAGAACAATTTTCCCCAGGGGGGGGGGGGGGGGGGGGGGGGGTTGTCAGAGATTACAGGCCATAGCTTTAAGGGGAACAGGGCAAAATTTAAAGTAGATGTGCGGGGCAAGTCTTTTACACAGAGAGTAGTGGATGCTCCGAACGCACTGCAAGGGCTGGTGATGGAGGCAGATACGAGAGTGGCATTTAAGTGACTTTTAGATAGGCACGTGGATATACAGGGAATGGAGAGATATACAGGCAGAGGAGATGACTGGGCTGAAGGGAATGTTTTTGTGCTGTACTGTCGATGCTCTATGTAAGGTTTGCAAAGACTACAAAAGACTTGAATCTTTGTTAAATATTTCTCAGATATGGGCTGCCAATGGTGAAAATTGCTAAGAAATATATTTGAATCCTGAAGACACTGAAGGTTCTCGCTGTTAATTCCAGTTCCTGGACAGAGCTGATGGTTCACTCAACTTTGCCCTTTGTACTAAGAACTTCAGAACTTCATGTGCCTTATCTGTTCATAAATTGAGTAAAACACCCAGTAATTCATGGTCTCCTACATTTTCAGCAACTTCTGCAAAGCTCTGAAAACGTACTCCCTAGAGTCCCTAATAACAGTGCATATTAATATATAATAATGTTCTTAAATCAGATGTTTTTAATCCCTTTAGTTAATATTGAAAAAGATGATTATATTTATTGAGGCTTTGGTATAAGTATTGGGATGGCGTATGCATGGGATGGAGGCCTATTTTTTCACGAACAGGCAGAGGAGATTAGCTTATCCTGGTACCATGTTCGGCATGGACATTGTGGGCCGAAGGGCCAGTTCAATTGCTGTACTGTGTAAAGTTTTATGTATGTTTTATCCAATTTGCTAACTGATAATCAAACATGATTATATCCCATAGGTGAAGCAGCAGACAGTGAAGATAACTAGAGCACTGACAGTAAACCTGACTCAAGAGGGAAGAGAAATGGTCGACCATGCAGCAAATATGGTGAAAGATGTTGTCAACAGCACAGCTGTAAGTTTTGTTGTAACTGTTAACTTCTGTTAGCATAACACAGTAACCCACCGTTACTGGCTTGGGGAACAGGCTGGTAACTTGTACCTAGCAAGTCTTCAGGTGGTCAGAAGTATGGACAAGGAAGAACAGAGGGTAGATATTTGTCATCACTCTGTTGCTCTACGCTTGCTGTAGAGACGCATGCTATACTCACTTCCAAAGTCTGATCATGTTAACTCTGGTTCGTGGGAATTAATTTATACCATCAGTGCTCTCATCTGAAGAACAGGAATAATTCGATGTCCTGTAAAATGTGCTAAGTAATTTCAAAATTGTACATATCTTGGAACTGATCATTAATCTGCATGGTGGCACAATGGTAGAGTTGCTGCCTTACAGTGCCAGAGACCCGGGATTGATCCTGACTATGGGTGCTGTCTGTACGGAGTTTGTACATTTGTGGGTTTGTGACCATGTGGGTTTTCGCCGGTTTCCTCACACACTCCAAAGACTTGTTTGTTAATTGGCTTCAGTAAAAGATTGTAAATTGTCCCTAGTGTGTAAGACAGTAAAAGTGTAAGTTTGTTGTGTGCTAACCTGTCAGCAGAAAGACTATACCTGATTACAATTGAGCCATCCACTGTGTACAAGAGAGCTCACTTGGACTATTACGTGCAGTTCTAGTTGCTTAGCTAGAGGATGATTTTTGACTGAAAAGAATGCAGAAACTTCAAGATTATTAACTTAAGATATGATTAGTAAACGTGCAGATAACACCAAAATAGGTGGTATTGTATTCAGTGAAGATGTTTATCAAGAGTCACAGCAGGATCTTGAATTGCCAGGTACGTGGGCCGAGGAATGGCAAATGGAGTTTAATTCAAAGAAGTGTGAGGTGATACATTTCGGTGTGTCAAACCAGGGCAGGACCTTCACAATGAATGGGGTCGAGGGAGTATTGTAGAGCAGAGGGATCTAAGATTATAAGTACATAGTTCCCCAAAACTGGATCACAGGCAGATAGGTGGGTGTAGAAGGCTTTTGGAACGCTCCCCTTCAGTCAGGGAATTGAGTATAGAATTTGGGATGTTATGTTGCTGTGGTATAAAAAGCTTGTGTGGCCACACTTGTGTTCACTTTAGTCACCCTGCGAGAGGAAAGATAACATTAAGCTGAGAAGACTGCAGAGAAGATTCACGATGATATTGCCAGGACTGAAGGGTCTGAACTATAGGAAGAGGTTTGGCAGGCTCGGACTTTGTTACTTGGAGCACAGAAGGCTGAGGGTGATTTTACAGTGGTATAAAATCATGAGGCCAGCATGCCATAAGATCACACAGATAGTGGTGGGTGCATGGAACCAGTTGCCAGAGGAAGTAGTTGAGGCAGGCACAATAACAACATTTAAAAGACATTTGGATAGGTACATGAATGGGAAACGTTCAGAGGGATATATGCCAGGTACGGACAAATGGGATTAATTTGGATGGGACATCTTGATTGGCATGGACGAGTTGAGCTGTAGGGCCTGCATCCATATCATATGACTCTCTGTCTCTAAAAGATTCATGAGGATGTTATCGGCACTGGAGGGCTTACATTTTAAGGGGAGATGGGATAGGCTGAGGCATTTTTCCCCTGTAGCACAAGTGTGACATTATAGAGGTATATAATATCATGAGAGACATAATGAAGGTGATTGGTCCACAGTCATTTTCTGATGTAGGACAGTCCTGAACCTGAGGGTATAAATTTAAGGAGAGAGGGGGAAATTTTAAAGGAGACCTGGAGGCACCTTTTTCCACAATAAAGGTGGTGGGAACGTGGTACAAACTACTCGAGGAAATGGTAAAGGCAGGTACAATTGCGATGTTTACAAGTCATGTAGACAAGTGCATGGAAGGGAGAAGTTTGGATGGATGTGGGCCAAATGCATGCAAATTGGATCAGCTCAGGTACCCACTTGCACCGCAAAGTTGAGTTAGGTTGAAGGGCCTATTTCTGTGCTGTGTGACCTATGACTACACATAAAATTAAGATTACATCTAGTTTATAAAATATTTACATTAGAGAAGTGACAATGTTTCCATTTACGATTATGTGATGGGGAGAAAAGCTCGTTTATTTTAAACCAGTGGTTGCCATGCTCGTCAGAAAGTTAATTTTGCATTTGACAAGTTAATATTTAACCTGTAAGGAATTAGAATTGTGACAAGTCTGATTCAGTGTGAATTATTAAAGCTCAGTTGATGGAGTAACAACAGATTAAGTGGAACATTTTTGTAATCTAGTTGAAATAATTACATTTCAATATGATTTGCATTTGTGCAAATAATTATAAACAAATTATTTAATTGCCTTCCTCTATCATGTGTGCTGTTTTTCCTGTAAGCAAATCCAGGCAGTGGCATGTGCTACTGAGATAGCTTCAGAATTCACCGGGGATGAGGTGAGGTATATGCAATATATCTTGAAGAATGGTCTCGACCTGAAACTTCACCCAGAGATGCTGCCTGGCCTGCTGAGTTACTCCAGCATTTTGTGTCTATCTTCGATGTAAACCAGCATCTGCAATTCCTACCTACACATGTGTGCAATGCAATATATATCCAGTGAAATCCCATTTGTTCCAATATCTTCCACTGCATACAGTTAGGTCAGACTCACAGGAAATGGATTTCATCGCTCAGCTGGGATATTGAGCCACCATTATCCTGGTTGAAATTATTACACTGCATTGATCAGAATGAATCAACTTTAGGTTTAGATTTATTATTGTCATGTGTACTGAAGTACAGTGAAAAGCTTTGTTTTGTATGCTTCTAAATAGATCAGAAATACCATAGATAAATACAATCAAGTCAAACTCAAGAACAGATAGAGGAAAAGATACAGAGTGCAGAATATAGTTCTCAGTATTATCGTGCATTAGTTCCATAAACAAAAGTCCAATGTCCTCAATGGGATAGTGGTGAATCGTACAGTACCAAAGCTTTTGGAAGGATCATTCAGAAGCCTGATAAGAGGGGAAGCTGTTCCCAAGTATAGTGGTGCACACTTTCATGCTTCTGTATCTTCTGCCGGAAGGGAACAGGGAAAAGAAGGAATCACAGTAGGTGCGACAAGTCTAACTATGTTGGCTGCTTTTCAGAGGCAGCGTGAAGTGTAGATGGAATCAACGGTATGAGGTCTGGTCTGTGTGATACAAAGCTTAGTACTGAGCTTAAAGAAACTGGGCAGAGATCAGTGATTTGATTGTATTTTGTGCCATGCTGTAGCCCAAGAAGGAACAAGTAGCTCTGTGCAGACTTTAGACTTTAGAGATACAGAGTGGAAACAGGCCCTTCAGCCCACCAAGTCTGTGCTGACCAGTGATAACCTATACATTAACACAATTGTACGTACTAGAGACAACTTAAACATTTTCAGAAGCCAATTAACCTTCAAATGGACGTCTTTGGAGTGTAGGAGGAAACCAAAGCACCCGGAGAAATTCCACATGGATACAAAGGAGAGAGTGCATACTCCACACAGATAGCACCTGTAGTCAAAATCAAAGCCAAAGCAGCAATGCTACTGCTGTGCCACTGTGCTACCTTTTGTGTACTTTCAGTACTTGTTAAAAGTGTTGCTCTGCATCTATGACAACAGATTCTGGAGCAAGACAGCGATCAGCTGGATTTATGGAATGCCCAGGTGAGACGACACGTTGACAAGCTGGTGATGGAGATGACTCAGAAGAGTGTGCGCAGCCTTGTCTACAGGGCAGAAGGTCATGCGGAGGAAATGCATAACCTTGCTTCTCTGCTGAACAGGTCAGTCCATGTTATTATGGCTTTCAGAGCAACAGAACTGCAGATTAGTCAGACAGCATGTAACAGGTCCTTTGGTCCATGTTGTCCACACTGACCAAGATGCCCTATCTACTCTAATTATGCTTGCCTGCATTTGCCCCATATCTCTTGTGGCGTCAGTCCTGAAGCCAGATCAATAACAAATACACTGGTACACACAGTAAGGTGAGCTCACCCAACGTGCTTTATTTCTTGAGACAAATATGAGGTTCTAGAATCACCCTCCGTCTCTCTCTCCTTCCCTTTTTCCCTCACAATCTCACTTTCCCTCCCTCTCCCCCTCCTCCTCCCCTCTCTCCCCCTCCCCCTCTCTCTAACCCCTCCCTCCCCCCCCCCCCCCCCCCCCCCGCATCTCAGGGTCAGAATAATGCAAAATAATGAATAAATGCAAAGAGGAATGTCATATTTTAAAAACATCACTCTGGGGAGTGTTGTTGAGCAGAGGGATCTGGGAGTGCAGGTACATAGTTCATTGAGATTGGCATCACAGATAGATAGGGTGGCCATCATCTATTAGAGTATTGACTATAGAAGTTGGGAGGTCATGTTGCAGTTATATAAGACAGTGAGGCCACATTTAGAGTAATGTGTTCAGTTTTGGTCACCATGTTATAGGAAAGATGTTATCAAGCCGTCAAGGGTGGAGAGAAGATTTACGAGGATGTTGCCAGGACTCTAAGGCCTGAGCTATAGGGAGAGGTTGCATGCAGGACTATTGTAGATGGGGCATGTTGGTCGCAGTGGGCAAGTTGGGCAGGAAGGGCCTGTTTCCACTCTGTGTGACTCTATGTGAATGATTCCATGCTAGCCTTTGCAGTGAAACATTTTCTCTTATCAGTTCGCTTGCAGCCGTAAGGAACATGTCCCTGAATTCCTCAGTGGCTGTGAATGCACACACCAACGTCAAGGCCCTGATCGAAGAAGCCACAGCTATTGCTTTGGACGCAAGGAACAAAGCTGATGCTGCTTTGAAATCGGTGGGTACTTACTCTAGTGGATTAGTTGAACCGGGTCTTAGTCTGTTGGTTTATCAAAGCCAGCCAATAACAGTCGTTCTATATTTGTCGTGAAGTGGCAAATGAGAGATGAAGAACTGTGTTGTGATTTTGCTTCAACTTAATTTTTTTTAAGTAGTCCTTCTGCAGCTTTCAGATGTTTCTACTTTTTTGTCATCATTGACTGACGTATCAGGTCACCAGAAAAGTCGCGGCGTGATGACATATTGACATTGTTTTGACAGACTTGTTTCCTCAAGTGTCGCAACATTTTTTTTTGTCACCACTGGATTCTGAAATGTTCAAAAATTTTCGGCGACTCTGATACGTCAATCAATGACGCCGGCGGTCGTCGAAAAAAAATCGCCAAGTGGGACAGGCCCTTTACAGTCGATGACTTAATGCTTTGTATGTAATGACTGGATAATCCTGCATTCAAATTTGCCTTTCTGTTATTTTGCCAGGCCAAGGGTCCTCAAAAGCCACTGGACGAAGTCGGCAAGGAGTCAGTTGTGCACAGTTCAAAGCTCCTGAATGATGCCAATGATTTGAAAAAGAAAACTGCTGGTGAATAACCTGTCCAATTTTGACATACAGTATTGATCATTGCAACTTACTCTAGAAATGATTGTCGGACAAAACTTGCTGGGCAATGGGGAATATTATAGCAAAGTTGGACTTGCTGCAAGGGGAAATGAGGGGAATAGATTGGGGGCGAATGCACAGAGTTTGGTTTAGTTTTGAGAGATTCGGCGTGGAAACAGGCCCACCGAGTCCATGACGACCAACAATCACCCCTACACTAGTTCAATCTTACACAGGCACAATTTACACAGCTAATTAACATACAAACCCACACGTCTTTGGAATGTGGGGGGAAACCCGAGCACCCGGAGAAAACCCACCTGGTCACAGGGAGAACATACAAACTCTGTACAGACAACACCCATGGTCAGGATTGAACCCGGGTCTGTGGCAGCAACGCTACCACCCTCCACTTTGCCATCCCAATCTTTAACCCAAGGTAGGGGAATCAAAAACAATTGAACATATGTTTAAGGTGTGATGGGCAGGATTTAATAGAATCTTACCCCCAAAGGGGCATTTTTTTTCACTCTGAGGGTGGTAGGTATATGGAATGTGCCTCCAGAGATAGTAGTTGAGGCAGGTGCTATAGCAGCATTTAAAAGACATGGACAGGTACATGGATAGGAAAGGTTTAAAGGACTAAGGACCACGTGCAGGCAAATGGGACTAGGTTAGATAAGGCTTGAGCAGACAGGAGTTGGGCCAAAGGGTTTGTTGTCCTTGCTCAACATTTCCTTGTACACCTTCTGCTTTGACCTGTCATTTTCACGCCTGGCCCTTCCATATCCCTAGTCTCCCTCTCCCCTGACTCTCAGTCTGAAGAAGGGTCTTGACCTGAAACATCACCCTTTCCTTATATCCAGAATATGCTGTCTGTTCCGCTGAGAATCCAGCATTTTGAATTACTCAGTAGGCAGACAGGACTGGCAAGAGGCTTTTGCCAAGGACCCACTGAAGTGATCATGGCTCTGGAGTAAAACAAGCATTTAGATATACTAAAAAAAACAAAACATTTGAAATAACGAACACATTGCTAGCAGGGCAGCCGAATAGCAGCGCCCCCAACCGACCAATAATTCTGGCAGTTTGTAATTTCCACAACACTGTACGATCACTCAAGTTTACATTGGAAACGAATCAACAATGACGACGGTGCTTACCCTGAAGGCTGTGCGCCACAGGAAGTGGCCCAATGGCGAGACGGAACGCAAGCTGGCAATACTTACCCACAAGGCTGCACACCGCAGAAAGTGTCCCAGATGCAGCTAGGCACCACTGAGACAGTTTATACTCTCAGTGGCAGACACAGAATGCTGGAGTAACTCACTGGGTCAGGCAGTATCTATGGAGAACATAGAATGGTGACGTTTCGGGTGGAGATCCTCCTTCAGATTCAGTAAGTTATTTCGGGCGGGACATAGGGGTGATGATTCTGACACACAAAATCTGACTAACGTAAGGGTTCAGGGATCGTAACCATTACGTAAGTCGGGGAGTACCTGTATATTTGTACACACCCAATTAACACATCAACCCTCAAATCCTTGGGATGGGAGGATGCTGATACCAGGATTATGGGAAGAGTAAAATTGGATTAGTGCTGGACTCGTGTAATGGGTGCTTAATGGTCAGCATAGACTTGATGAGTCCAAGGGCCTGTTGCCATGTCTACGGTATTGTATCTGAATATTTGCTTTGGTTCCCTCATTTGTTCAGGTCTTGTCAACCAGCTGAGTGGATTGAAAGATAAAGTAGACCAACTTCAAAAGAGCGCAAACAATGTAAGCAGTCTGCTGAGTGAGCCCATGCAGCTACTGGCACAGTTACCTAATGGTAAGTAATCTGGAGAACGGGAACACACCAAACTCCTTAATTGCAAAGATATAATATATTTTATAAGAGAGTAGAAACGAGGAACTGCAGATAAGGTCATAAGTGATAGGAGAAGAATTAGGCCATTTGGCTCAACAAACTACTACCCCATTCTCCTGCCTTCTCCCCATAACCCCTGTCACCCGTGGTTTAACTTCCATGAATGTGTTCAAATTGTTTGTGCATTTCTCGAGAGATCGCTGTGATACTGGCCTGTATGAGGGATTCTTAATGAGAAAATGTCAGGTCAAATTATACTCGTAACTGCATTTAAACTCAAAACTCCTGCCATTCCTGCAAAAGTCTGGGGTAATTTTTTTAGAGCACAGTTGACAACAAAATGCTAAGAATTTAGTGTTTCTCTCAAGGAGGTGAATATAGATCTATGAACAATATGAAGGAAAGTTCCAGGATAGCTAAATGGTGCAACAGTGGGGAGGTGCATGTTTTTGGAGTTGATACTGCCCTACAAGGCCTATGTTAGAGGCTGATAGTGAAAATTGAGCCATTGTTGTGATCGAAGGCATAGGATTACATTGGAACCTAGCTCTTGGTATTGGGATGGAGTCCAGGAGATGTTGGTTCAGGGCAGGCAGCACTTTGGCAGAGCGAGGTGGTGGTGTGAAGGAATCTGGATTGGCCACAGATAGGAGGAGAGGAAACTAAGCAGGAGGGATAAGGAGAGTAGAATCAGGACTGCTCCAAGTTGGGGCAGAGAGGATCGGAACCTATAACACATCAAGACAAGGCATAATTACATTATGCAATTTATAATGCCAGTTATTTATTGCCAATCAATGCCCATGAGAAAGTGGCAATGAGCCGCCATCTTGACTTGCGTCTGTCCTTCTTGTGAAGGCGCTCCCTCAAGGCTGTGATGAGGTGAGTTCTGGGATTTAAACACATCCACCACAAAGACACTCTATTTCCAAGTCGGGAGGATATGCAGCATGGTTGGGGGAGGGGGGGTGGATGTGTGCTATTCCTATATATCTGTTGTCATTCGCCTCCTCAGCAATAGGCTGCTTTTGGAGTAGCCATTGTAGTATTCTGGATAAGGGCTGCAGTGCATTTTGTAGGTGTGGCACATTTTGTCAACAAAACGCTAGTAATGGAGGGAATAAAAGTTAGGGTGATGCATAGCTGCCAAGTAGTACGGCTTTTCCTTATTTTGTATGGAAATGCGATTAGAATACGGATGTACGATTTTGTGTTGTTAAATACAGAGTTCAGTTCAGTCTGAAGAAGGGTCTCGACCAGATACGTTACCCATTCCTTCCCTCCAGAGTCGCTGCCTGTCCCGCTCCAGGTTTAAACAGAGCGCTGTCAGTTTAATGCGCGGGGATTTAAACAAAGCGCTATTAGTTCTAAATATAGCGCTACTGGCTGGAGCGCTATGGGCTTTAAACATAGCGCTATGGGCTTTAAGCATTGCGATATGGCCACAGCGCTATAGGTTAGACTGTTCAGGAAAATTTGGTCTTTGGAATTCTCTTTCTCAGTCCTTTGGAATTCTCTTTCTCAGTGGAAGTTGAGCCATTGACTATTTTTCAGGCAGTGGTAGAATTCTGGATCAGCCTCGTGGTGAAAGGTTACCAGTGGGATTGCAGTTACATTGGGATTGGCCTTGATTTTACAGAACGGTGGGTGGGCTCAAGGGGGAGAGAGGGAGGGGTGGAAAGAGGGAGAGAGGGAGGGGTGGAGAGACGGAGAGGATGGAGAGGGGAGGGAGAGAGGGAGAAGGAGAGAGGGAGGGTGGGAGGGAAAGGGGGAGGGGAAGAGAGGAAGGGAGGGAGGGCAAGAGGGATGGAGAGAGGGATGGAGGAAGGGAGAGAGGAAGGAGAGGGAGCGAGGGAGGGAGATGGAGGCTTTCCAAAATGGCTTCTACATCATCATCTGGTGCTAAAAGCAGGAAGCAGCCATTCAAATAGCAGTATACAAATAGATGGCAATGAATGCACTGTCAAGTAAGGTGCGTGGAAGACATGTCAATTGGTAGCAAAGTTATGCATTCTTGTACTCTTACATGGGTATGACCGCACATTAAAAATAAATCAGCAAAATGGCACCAAGTAAAAATACTGATTTCCTCAACAAAATACTGATTTTCAGGTACTAGAATGCTGAAATGCTCTGACAAAACTTGGCAGCTCTGATGATGGATTGCGTGCCATTCACACAAGGTACTTTATCATGGATAGTGTCAAGCTTCTTGAGTGCTGTTGGACTTGTGCATGGAAATGGTGGAAAGGTCATTAGTTGGTTGTGGATGAGTTGCCAACTGCAGGATTGATGTAGCTGATCTAATGGAGTTATGATTAATGACCCTCAGAACGTTGATGTTGCCTATATCTCAAAGTAAACATCTCAGGAAAAGCGATTGGTTATTTGGGAGTGAGTCAGTTTAGTGTAATTCGGTTAGTTTATTGACATATGCACGAGGTACAGGGAAAAGCATTTTGTTGCATGCTATCTAGTCCGTGGGAAGACTATATATGATTAGCCATCCACAGTGTACAGATACAGGAGGAAGGGAATAATGTTTATTGCAAGATAAAGTCCAGTAAAGTCTGATTAAAGATGGTCCGAGGATCTTCAATGAGGTAGATGTTAGGTCAGAACTGCTCTGTAGTTGATGATTGGATGGTTCAATTGCCTGATAACAGATGGGGAGAAACTGTCTCTGAATCAGGAGTCATGGAGTAATGTCATCAGTCAGAGGACAGTAAATCTTCAAATGTTCAAGATCAGCCATGTATGAATGACAGAGTAGACATGATGGGCTGAATGGCCTAATTCTGCCCCTACAACTTAAGAACATGAAAATTCTCCAGCCCACACTGCCTAGGATGCTCAGACATTAAATGCATTCAAGAGCAGGATTTAATAAAAGCCCTGTCCCATTCCAAGAGCTCTCCCGAGTTTAAAAAAAATCAAACTCGTGGTAAGCACGGAGAATGAACGTAGCGAGTACGTCGGAGCTCGGGGACGTCTCTTAGCGGCTCGTACCGCTAATGGCAGGTACTCGGGAAGACTCGCTAACGGCAGGTAAGCACGGGAAGACTCGTGAAGATTTTTCAACATGTTGAGAAAATGTCCACGAGTGCCCGAGTACCGACGAGTGGCCTTTACCGTAAATCTCCGAGTTCGAATCAGGGCAAACTCGGGAGAGCTCTTGGAATGAACTCGTACTGTGGGACAGGGCTTTAAATATTTAGACACTGAAAGAATTGAGCTAAATAGAGATCAAGTAAGGAAGTAAACATGGTTGAGAATTATCATTGTCGTCTTGGCTTGTGGAACAGACTTAAGAGCCTATTATATTCTCCTATGTTCTTTTAAGATTTAGAGCTGTCCTTTGTTGGGAATTTTAAGGAATTTGTGAAAGCCCATTAAGGAAGTCTTTACATAAAGTGGAAGTTATATTCGTTCAAGATGCAAAAAGCTTAAAGCTTAAAAACATTAAGGTGGGCAGGAGGAGGATGATGAGGAGGTGGGGGGGGTTGTCTCATGTCATGAAATATGTAGTCAAATTCATTAAGTAAACACATCATGAACAAGAAAGCTCAATCCAAAGAAGTTTTGAGGAATTCAGATATATGAACACAATAGACAATAGGTGCAGGAGTAGGCCATTCGGCCCTTTGAGCCAGCACCGCTATTCAATGTGATTATGGCTGATCATCCACAATCAGTACCCTGTTCCTGCCTTCTCTCCATATCCCTTAACTCCGCTATCCAAAAGAGCTCTATCTAACACATTCTTGAAAGCATCCAGAGAACCAGCCTCCACCGCCCTCTGAGGCATAGAATTCCACACACTCACAACTCTCTGTGTGAAAGACCTTTCATGAAGTTAATTAATCTTCCCTGCCACGGTGAGATATGTACCAAGTCATTTCAGAGGAGTGTTACCGGTCTAGATTTAACACTTAAGGCAGGTATGAAGGCATCAGATCAATGCAACAGTGTTTAATTTACACCCTGTCCAGTGATGGAAATGGTGGGGTATGCAGGGGGATGGCGTTCCCCTAGTTTTCAGTTTCCAGTTCCCATCCTGTGCGTGAATTCGCAGCTTTATCCTGCGCTACTTAATCCAAGGGCGAGCGAACGAGCGGACAGACGGACGAAAGCAACGATCATAGAGCGGAATATATGACATTTCGGTTCTAGACCCTTCTTCAGACTGAATCAGGGGAAAGAGGAACAAGAGATATAGATGGTACTAAGGACAAATGAATGGAAGATATGCCTATACCTCCCGTTTCCCTTTCCCTTGACTGTCAGTCTGAAGAAATGTCTCGACCTGAAATGTCACCTATTCGGCTCTATGATCGTTGCTCTTGTCCGTCTGTCCGTGCGTATGCTCGCTCTTGGTGCCGGCGCGTCTCCCCTCAGACTCTGACACACACACACACACACACACACACACACACACACACACACACACACACACACACACACACACACACACACACACACACACACACACACACACACACACCCCCACCCCCCCCCCCCCCCGGCAGATCGGTGCGGGCCGAGACCAGGAGGAGGGCGAAGGATTACATCAAACGGGTCATGGCAGCTATCGAAAAAGTGCAGACATGGTAAGGGGGAAATATAATTGATAGAGATATAAAGTCTATAATAGACTTTATTTGTATTTCTAGGATTCTACAGACCTTGGCTGGGAACCTGGGGCTCACCAATATTGTTCCCAATTGGGCCCTGCACCTCCTAAGGCCGGCCCTGGTGGGGGGGGGGGGGAGGGAGGATGGCTTGAGTAGGTACAGGATTTTCTGGAGATCCATCCAAATGGCAATATTTTGTATGTTCAAAGTTAAAAAGAAGGTCTAGGCAGGAATATCAAAATGATCACCTGCAGCTGAGAATAAAAAATGATTTGTGCATGAAGAAGCCATGACCAATGCAAAGATACTAGAGCGGAGATGGAAGCTGGTTACGGAAATGGTGCTGAAGATTACCCATGACCCTATTACCGCTTTTTCGTCGAGTGGACTATCTTGCTCCGTTATAGGATCTTTGGTTTCCAGTCTCCATGAGATAAAGAGTGTGGAGGAAAGTGGCGCTGTAAGGGCAGTCCACATCTTTCACCAGCTCAATGGAACTTTCCCCAATTCCATAATGACTGTCTAAGAACTTGGCCCTCATCAGACCTGGCGTCTCTCTGCCGTAAACGGAGTTCACCTCCTGGACTCTCAACTCGTAGACCACCCGCTCCTTCCCGAAGCGGATATCAAACAGCTGTAAACCGCTGGCGGGACTGTGGCGGAACGCGAACTCTGAGTCAAAGTAGCGAACGTGGTTGTTTACAACGTGGTATCTTGGTCCACGTGGCTCGAACTGGAGGGGGCCGTAGGTTTGAAACTTCTGACGATGTCTCAGCGAGGCGTAGTTGGGATCCAAATCCGTCCGTTGGATCTCTCTTGCTCTCTCTCTCACTCCCTCTCTCTCACCCACTCGCCTCGGCCTTCCCGGAATCATTTGCCGTTTTTCGGGGATGGCTGCATCTGCGGTTCCTTCCTGTTGGGGGGGGGGGGGGGGAACCCTGGCCCACGGCGGCTCCTGGTCCGTTCCCTCTGCGGGTGCCGCCTGGCCCGCTGAGTTCCTCCAGCACTCTGTGTTTTTTGGTTGGCTCTGGAGTTGAAGGTGGACACGGGGGGGCTGGAGTGGCTCAGCAGGATGGGCGGCGGCTCTGGGGAGTGGGTGACGTTTCGGTTCGAGTCCCTTCTGCAGACAATCACAAGTACACTCACCGACGAGAGTTCAATTCAGTCTGAAGAAGGGTCCTCTCTCCAGAGTCGCTGCCTGTCCCACTGAGTTACTCCGGCTTTATGTCTAACTTCTATTTCAAGAGTTAAATAAAAAATACAGAGTGCTGGGAGGAACTCAGCGGGCTAGGCGGCATCTGTGGAGGGAATGGATTAGGAGTTGTTTTGCGCCAGGGTTCTTCTTCAATAGGAAGGAACTGCAGATCAAAGATACTAGTATCTTTGCTGCAGATCAGGCATGATATTCTTCCGATTTAAATCGTAATTCCGATTTTATTGTTTTCCTATTTTCAATTTTTTGTGCCCAATTATTTGGCGGCCAATCAACCGCTGTCTCTAAGGGGGTTGCGTCCAATCACCGACCAGATTCCCTTAAAATTCCCATCCAATCAACAAATCAGTTTCCTCCCGTCCAATCAGCCGCCGTCTCCAAGGGCAAAGTGCCCAATCACATAATGCGCTGGTCACTCGGCGGCCACTCAGACACAGTCTCCTTGGCGCCTTTCGATCAATCATCGACCTGCTTCCCTCACCGAAGCAGACGATGGCTGCAGCCAACACAGAGAGAGAAAGAGAGAGAGAGAGAGAGAGATGCAAGAAAGCAGCTATGACATGTAATACACAATGAACTATATTATAAATACACAATAAACAAGTTATGCATTCTTGTACTCTTACATGGGTATGACCGCGCATAAAAAATCCCACCCCGCCCCCTCCTTCCCAACCTCAGCCTCACGGACCTTAGAGTACCCCTAGTTCCTAAAACCCATTTCCATCACTGACCCTGTCATGGAGAAAGAAGTAGAAAGACATAGAGGATAAGGACTTTGCAGCTGAAGGCACGACTACCAGTATCGGGGCTGATAAAGTTGGAGATGAAGATGCATCTCAGAAGATGTTTCAGTAATAAAGAGGTGAGCAACCATGCAGAGATTGGGATACAGCGATGATGGTTTTACATTTGAGACGTGGATGGATCACCATTCTGTGTATGAAGTTGACTAAATGTCTCCGGCTGACTTTTCAAAAGAAGCAATGCTTGTGTATTGCAGGTGCCACTGACAGAATTCGCGAAGCAAAAGATCGTGCCATCTCGGCTAATCTAACAGCAACTGCGACGCTTGATGAAATTCAGCAGTTCAGCCAGCAGCTGTTGACCACATCTGGCATTTTAATGAGGGTCAATAAAACTGTCAGGGAAACAAATGAGCTCATCAATGATTCAGCAAGGACTGGTAAGTTCACAGTGAAAATCGATTAAAAGTCATTTTTGACAAATGGACATATTTTGCTCGACTAAACATGGGCAGTATAAAAAGCGAACTAAAAAAATTATAGTATTTTGCAATTCTTATGGTCCTTAGATCTTCCAAGGATATATCTTAGTTGATAGAACTTTGTTTTGGCCACAGTCATGTTGGAACCATACTTTAGGAAGAATGTGAAGATGTAAAAAGGATTTGCCAGAGAGATTTCTGAGGGACTGGGAGGTTGAAGCCAGGCAGGAAAAGTCAGGAGCACTCCTTTTAGAGCAGAGGAAGTCGGGAGCAGATAAGAGGCTGCCACTTTGCTTTCTCTTTGAACATCCATCCCTGTTTTTGCTCCTCCATCCTCCATCTACAGGGCGGCACAGTGGCACAGAGGTAGAGCTGCAAGAATTTGTTTATTTCAATTCGATCACCGCTCATCCTTCTGAATTGAAACATATGAGCCCATTCTGCGAATCTCACCCAAGACAACAAACATCCCAAGCAAGGATCAATCTGATGATCCTTCATTCCAGTTCCTTTATCACACATATAACCTTCCTTGTTCAGGCGACCACACCAGTGCATTGTATTCCAAATGTAGTCTCACTGAGGTTCAATACAATTGGATCAAGATCTATCTACTTTTACACAGAAATCCTTTTAAAACGAAAGGCCAATTTGCCTTCCTTATAGCTTGCTCCGTCTTGCTTTCTGGAGGTGGTCTATAAAGCTATCAGCCGGCCTGCTGGTCTGAATCCTGATACTTGACAGAAGGTTGTATTGGAAACTCATTTACTGATGTGCTTTGGCTGTCAAGATGGGAGATGACGATTTATTCATGCCTTCAGAAAGGGAGTTGGTTAAAATTGAAGGAAAAAAAATGCAGGTTTTGGGGAAAGAGGCAGTGGTTTGATTAGATGCACTGTCCTTGCAGAGACCCAAGATGGATAGAAATATGTGAATATCCTTCTGTGTAATTATCATTCGAGTATGTGATTCTTATAATTCAAAGTCCGTGATGACTTGTGGGCAGTAAGTACAGTGTTGTTGATTTGCTCCTGTTGCTGCGTTAATTTCTGATTATTTTTCCCCTTATAGCTGTGTCTGCTGGAGCAAAGGTACAAGAGGTTGAAATTCAAGCCAATTACCTGTTGGACAGGTTGAAGCCATTGAAAATGCTAGAGGACAACTTGAGCAGAAACCTATCGGAGATAAAGGAATTGATTAATCAGGCCAGGAAGCAAGCTGCCTCAGTAAGCGTAGAATCAATAAGGGCAGGATCTACTGATCAATTTTACTGCAAAAGCTTTTCACAAAGAAGCACGGTGGTCACTTTCTGTGATGTGTTCTTTTGTTTCATATTCCATCTCCTGGTTTAAGTCATTCAATGCAGCAGAACATCTCTGAACATCTAAATCATCCTTCCGTCTAAGTTCACTGCTTACAACCCAGCGGTATGAAAATTGGATTATCTAACTATCTAACTATCTCATACCTTCCCCTCCACTCCCTCCCTCCTTGCCCCCTTCCTCCGCCTGAGTCGTTTCACCAGTTCCACAGTTCTCCACTTTGTTTATCTTGAGATCACCCAGATCACCCGGTCCCTATCCAAAAAGTCACCCATCCTTTTTCTCCAGAGATGCTGCCTGACCCACTGAGTTACTCCAGCACTTTGATTGACACATGCTGCAGTGTGCAGTTGAAGCAAAGGTCTATATTAGGTACCAATTAGTTGGTTATATTGGCCTCGTTGAGGCCTAAATGTACGTCAGGTCCAGTGACATATACGTAGCCTTTGGACTGTTTCATTATCTGATGAACTGCTGCTGCTGATGCCAATGCCGCTGCCGGAATTGAGCACGATGCAGTGAATTAGCGAACACCCCCAGTTCTGCTGTGCGCCAAGCCTACGTTGATGGAAGTGGCCATGGTAGATGGACAGTTAGGGAGAATCAACCCTTATTTACATCCTACTGATAAAACGACCAGTGTGGAGGAAGGGGGCAGGGAGGAAGGGGAGGGGAGTATGAAATGAAGTTACTTCTAATTAGAGAAACATCCATTGTTTTCTCTTCAGAGATGCTGCCTGACCCGCTGAGTAGCTCCAGCACTTTGTGTCTATCTTGGTATAAATCAGTATCTATTGTTTTTTGTTTCGATATCTATCTATATTACTAAAATTAAGATCTTGACCGCTTTTGACTCACTGCGATGTGATTTCCGAGAGAACGCTGCCACTTGCGGCCGTCATTTTTGGCAACCTCGCTCAGAGCCCCCCTCCGCCGGACTGGACCAGAGAATTTTTCCCATCGATGATAAATCAGAGATATTAATGTTTTTTAAAAATGTGCCATTCTCTCTGCTGACCCTGCTGGTGGGAGGGGGAGGGATTATAAAACCCGGAAGTGGTGTGCCTCACTCAGTCTCTGCAAGATAGAGGAAGCGAGAGGGTCACGTCTCTCTGAGCTCTGAATAACACTGAACACATGTCCACTCAATTGTGAGTGCCCTTAATGTGGTTTGAAAATGAAAATATGGCACTGCAAGTGGTTGTTTGGGGGTTTTGGGTTGAAGTAAAAAGGCACTGCAAATGGTTGTTTGGGGGGTTTGGGTTGAAGTAAAAAGGCACTGCAAATGCCACCCTAAGAATCCATTTGGCCCACAATGTCCATACTAGCCTTCTGGAGACCAGTAGTCACTGCAGCCTACAACACCCATACCAGCTCTCCAGAAAGCCCCCCCCCCCACTGGCCACCAATATTGGAATTGGTGGAGAGGTGGAATATTGCGTCGAGGGACCAGCCCTCCCATGTGAACATGGGACCCAACGGGTCCCACTTAGTCTAGTTTTCTTCTAATGCTCTATTTAATCTTCCTCCAGATTAAAGTGGCGGTCTCAGCTGACAGAGATTGCATCCGCGCCTACCAGCCTGCACTCATGAGCAGCAACTACAACACTCTGACCCTGAATGTCAAAACGTCCGAGTCAGAAAACCTACTGTTCTATTTGGGGAGCAGCAGCAACGTGAGTAACTAGTTATAGCTGCCACCACACTACAGCAAGTCCAACTGAGGCTAGGATGGTTACTACAGTGAAACCAATGGTTCACACAATACAGTTTACAATCAAGTAATTCATATAACTGAAAAATAATTAGTTGCCAACCAAATTTCCAACTTGTATGTGAATGAGGAATTAGTTGGATTGCAATTACTTATTATGATTTTAGAATGTCAAGCCTTTTAACTGCTATTAGGTATAGTTTGGGAGATAGCATCTTTGTTTCTGTCAGAGATTTTTGGATTAAAAGGTCCTATTCCAATGAACATTGAAGGAGTAATCTTTTTGGATGAGGTGCTAAATCAAGGCTGCGTCTGCCCTTTACGATCTCGTGAAAAACCCCACAGTGATGTACCATGACCGATATTCATCCTTCCTCATTCATTTAGACGTTAGAGATGAAGTGTGGGAACAGGCCCTTCGGACCACTGGGTCTGCACCGACCAGTGATCACCCTGTACATTAGCACTATCTTACACACTAGGGAAAATACAGTATTTTACTGAAGCCAATTGACTTACAAACCTGTACGTCTTTAGAGTGTGGGAGAAAACTGGAGCACCCGGAGATAACCCACATGGTCAAAGGGAAAATGTACAAACTCCATACAGTCAGCACCAGTAGTCAGGGTCGAAACTGGGTCTCTCACACTGTAAATAGCAATGTTACAAAATTTTGAGATTTTAAAAATCAAGTCTGTAATTTATCCCATCAGATAAAGCATAAAAATAAGTTTAATTTGACACCTAATTCACTTTCATATCTCAAGTATTTAAAAAGTTATGGCCATTTTCATACTCGGAAATGAGCATCTTGTTCCCTATTGATTTTCTATGGACATAACAAAAAAGTTGTGATCGTGAACAGTCAAAAGCCCATAACTTTCTTAAAAATTAAGAGAACTGAATGAAATTTTCAGTTATCATAGATTGAAGCATTCTGAAACAAATATAAAATAATCTTACTTGGATGACCTGAAATTAAAGCATATAATTAGTTAGTTACCTAATTGTAGCTAATTTCAGACTTCAATTACTAGATCTAAACATCTATCCATTTCTTAATAAATGATTAACATTTTTAAATAGCCTAAATGTCCAAATAATATTCACAAATAATTCACAATAAAACATGATTTTTAAATCTCATTTACATTAATTTATAGGCCAAATGGAAGGAATTCAGTGTTCAATTGCTGTAAATAAATGCCCATTTAAATCAGCTTTCCAGTGGGTCTCTGTGGAACGCGCTGGTTTAGAACGTTCACATTGCGGTAGATTTGTGCCCCAAATGCCCAGAAAAATACTGCGCGATATAATGGGCCCAAAATGAGCTACTCGCAATATTAAACTTTGTATAAAGGGATCTTTAGAAGCCCTTTTTAATGTAAAAATATACAGCATATCTTCTGTGGTTTGCTTTATGAGACCCTGCGGTTGCTGGCGGTCGCGGGTTTAGAGATTGATTTTTAAACTACTATAACTATTATTCAAGGCCTTTAAACCTAATAATAGCTTTTGCGACGGGGTCTTCCAGCGATTTTTCGTTAATAATTAACTAGGCTGAACATCTTCGATTTGAACAGCCTAGAGAAAATCGCGTTTTAAACCCGCCCCCTCTAAACGGCGCCAAAATCGCGCACACCCGCAGCGGCAGATTGTCAAAGACGCTTCAGGTAGGCTTTGCAACATACCTACTGTAAAGAAGCAACTACCGCTGTGCCACTGTGCCACCCCTTCCTAAAAAGAACATCCAATCCTTCATTTTTTTTAAGGTTATTGTATGCAAGTTGGCTTCTGAGTTTCCTCTGTTGACTTCACTTACTAGCTCTAAGACCTGTTGGGATGTTCAAAGTTAAGTTTTTCTTCGATGTGGGACTGTTTCACAGCAATTTGGTGGGAAGATTTCCCTTTTAGATAAATTAAAATATTATTTTGAATGATCCACACCTTTTTAAAAAAAAATCAATTTTTGTATTAATTTGATTGAACATGAGCAGTGCTAATGGTTTTAATCTTCCAATGTTGTATAGACTCTGGAATCCCTCCCTTCCTCATCCCTCCCTCCCCCTTTCTTCCAACCTAGTTATTTAACCAGTTCTACAGGTCACAACCATGTATCCCTCTCATCACACCTTCCCTAGCCAACAGTTGGCCTTGTCGGGGAATCACCCTGCATGCAGTCATCTGTTGCTGACCCTGGTTTGTCCAGGTCTTTTCTCGCCATCAGTTTTTAATCCCCAATCCCCCCCCCCCACTCCCCGTCCTCCACCACCATCACCCCTTGACTTTCAGTATGAAGTAAGGTCTCGATCTGAAATGTCATTATCCATTTTCTCCAGAGCTGCTGCCTGACTCGCTGAGTTACTCCAGCTCTTTGTGTCTATCTTTGGTCATATTTCTAAGTTTGCCGACAATAAATTGGATTGCGAGTATGGGGGAGCAGGTGAAGAGGTTTCAAAAGGATATAGACAAGTTGAATAAGCGAATGAGAATGAAGCAGCGAATGTAATGTGAACAAAAGTGGAGTCAACCACATTGGTGCACAAACTAGAAAAGGTGAAACACCTATTTCTGTGTTGTATCTCTAAGGTAGGCATTGGCCTGCCCCCATTTCATACATAGGAATATAGCCATAGGTTATGGGCACAATTGTTTAAAGTGGAAGAAAGAATGATCCTTTTACAAAGATCAGCTAGAAATTTTGATGGGTCTGTTTTTGAATTGAATATTCAGACATTCAAAAATACCTAACAAACGCATTCATATGTCATCGAGTCATAGAGTGATACAGTGTGGAAACGGGCCCTTCGGCCCAACTCGCCCACACCGGCCAACAATGTCCCAGCTACACTAGTCCCACTTGCCTGCTCTTGGTCCATATCCCTCCAAACCTGTCCTATCCATGTACCTGTCTAACTTTCTTAAATTATGTGATCGTCCCTGCCTCAACTACCTCCTCTGGCAGCTTGTTCCAGCTTACACCCACCACTCTTTGTGTGGAAAAAGTAACCCCCCCGGATTCCAATTGAATCTTTTCCCCTTACCTTGAACCTGTGTCCTCTGGTCCTCGATTCCCCTACTCTGTGCAAGAGACTCTGTACATCTACCCGATCTATTCCTCTGATGATCTTATACACCTCTATAAGATTACCCCTTACCCTCCTGCGCTCCATGGAATAGAGACCCAGCCTACTCAACCGCTCCCTATAGCTCACACCCTCTAGTCCTGGCAACAACATGTCGATGGACTTCGAACAAATGCTATCCATTAGATAGATTCAGTTTGTTGGAGTAACTCGGAGGATCAGACAGGATCTGGACAAATAGGGCAGGTGACAGTTCTGGTCAGGTCCCTTCTTCAGACACGAACCCGAACCGTCACCTATCTTTTTTCTTCAGAGATGCTGCATGACCCGCTGAGTTACTCCAGCACTGTGTGTCTATCTTTAGCATAAACCAGCATTTGCAGTTCTTTGTTTCTAAATTCTATCCATTACTCCGCTGTGACATTTTGAGCAATCTCAAAAACTGTGGTTAGAAAGGTTGCTTGTTATAGAAATAGGAAATACACGTTCTTGAAATAAGTATACCTCTGGGATATAATCGAAAAATATCACCATGTGATGCCCTTTCTATATTTAATGTGGTCATGTTTGATGTTGTCAAAGTGTGTGTCTAATAGAAATAGAAATGACATTTTGATTAGCATTGTTTTAAACCATTGTTTGTAATATACATTGGTCCATTTTTAGTATTTTGCTTTCATGTAAAAGGAAATTGTAGCCTTCTTCAGTGTCTGGTAACATATATTTCCATTTATTTAAGTTTTTCAGTACAATAAAAATCAGATTTTTTTTAAAAACTCAATATTCCTGATGATCTCTTTTGCTACATAATGGAAAGCTTTCACGGTTAGTTTTAGCTCTCAGGGTTAGTCCCTTCCATTAATTTTACAGGTCGAAAGTGACGATAGAACCAGTTTGGCCATTCTTAGACAAAGTTAACCATTTGCCTTCTGCACTGTTTCAGTCTGAATTCTTGGCTCTGGAGATGCGACGCGGCAGAGTTGCCTTCCTGTGGGACGTGGGCTCAGGGACGGCAAGATTAGAATACCCTGACCTGCAAATAAACACCAACAAGTGGTACAAGATCCACGCTGCCAGGCAAGTCAACGTCTCCTCATCCTACATATTTCCAATACTAATTAGCAAATTCCCTGTGGATTACCAACAATGATTTGACGTTGATGTGTTAAAGTAGTGATGCGAGAATTAAGATGTGGTAGAAGTCAATATTACTTTCCAGGGGGAAAAAAATAGCTTCTTGTTCTATTTTAGTTTTCCATCGCTACTGCGATTTGGAGAAAGAGACATTGTTGAAAAGTTCTTGAGTTGGCTTCATATGGTGGTCCTTTTGATATCTTGTGGCATCAAACAAACTTCTAGAGTTGGATCTTGCTGGCTACTACTGACAGTTGCAGTCAGAATTACCAGCATTCAGCCTTAGAGAGTGCAAGGGCAGCACGGTGGTGCAACAGAAGAGTTGCTGCCTTACAGTGCCGGAGGTCAGAGATGTACGGAGTTTGTACGTTCTCCCCCTGACTTGCATGAATTTTCTCCGAGAGCTCTGGTTTCCTCATACATTCCAAAAGCCCACAGGTTTGTAGGCTAATTGGCTTAGTAAAATTATACATGGTCCCCAGCGCGTGTGGTATAGTGTTAGTGTGCGGGGATCACTGGACGGAGCGGACACAGTGGGCCAAAGGGCCTATTTCTTCGCTGTCTCTCAACTGAACTAAAGCCCCAAATGTCCACATATCCTCGTAAATATGTAAGTCTGGGACCTGCTTTCAGATTCAGAAAGCCAGGTCTGGTCTGTTTCCCATGCCTGTGCACTCCATCTGGCCAACACTGGCAGGCCACAATACTGTTGCATTACCAACTTGCCTTTCCAAAAGCTTCTGTTTCAATCTTACATTTCCACCATCTGCAGTTGGATTATATATTTCTCAATCTCTTGTCCTGGCAAGAACTTCAACTAGCCCTTCGACAGGACGTGTAAACTGGCTTGGAAGAACTAGAAAGGAGTAGAAGATACACTCTGAGACCGTGGATAGAGGTGGAGAGATGATTAGAGAGTACTTCTCATCCAGTCCTGAAGAATCCATGTGTGTGCGTGAACAGCTTTTAACTGCTAACAGCTGATCAGAAGGTACAACCTGGCCCTTAACTCCAAGAAGACCAAGGAGCTCATTGTAGACTTCAGAAAGTCTAGGGGCGGCACGCACACCCCCATCCACATTAACGGGACGGAGGTGGAACGTGTTTCCAGCTTCAGGTTCCTGGGGGTCGACATCTCCGATGACCTCTCTTGGACCCACAATACCTCAACTCTGGTCAAGAAGGCTCACCAGCGTCTCTTCTTCCTGAGGAGACTGAAGAAGGTCCATCTGTCTCCTCAGATTCTGGTGAACTTCTACCGCTGCACCATCGAGAGCATCCTTACCAACTGTATCACAGTATGGTATGGCAACTGCTCTGTCTCCGTCCGGAAAGCACTGCAGAGGGTGGTGAAAATTGCCCAACGCATCACCGGTTCCTCACTCCCCTCCATTGAGTCTGTCCAAAGCAAGCGTTGTCTGCGAAGGGCGCTCAGCATCGTCAAGGACTGCTCTCACCCCAACCACAGTTTGTTTACCCTCCTACCATCCGGGAGGCACCTACCCCCCCCCCCCCCCCACCCCCCCCCCCCCCCCCCCCCTCCCCTCCCCCGGACACTCCTTCCGCAAGGAAAAATAATAATTGCACTACTATGACTGTATGCACGTAATATATTTATTTATTGCTCATATTCTATGTCGCTCTTCTAGGGAGATGCTAACTGCATTTCGTTGTTTCTGTACTGTACACTGCACAATGACAATAAAATCTGAATCTGATCAGACCAGAATGCCCCTTAGGGTGTGTTTGTATTCAATTAGGCCACAGCTGCTCTGCATCTCCCTCTTCTGCTTCCTAATTCTTGATGCCCCCGTCAGTGGAAATCATAAACCTCCGCCCTCAGTTTCAATGCAACTCTAGGCCCTGAAACATGTGCCCTCCCATGGCAAGTAAAGTGGCACATGATCATGGCAGTGTCAAAACTTCAGGTAAATTCTCTGGCCTGAACTGTCCTGGTGTAAAATTCCACCCTGCATATAATATACCTTTTAATACCTTTCATGGTGTATTGTGCGCTGCTTCATAGGATGATGAAAACAAATCCATTTAGTTTAGTTTAGTTTAGAGATACAGCGCGTAAACAGGCCATTCGGCCCACCGAATCTGTGCTGGCTAACAATCCCCGTACACCAGCACTATCCTACACACTAGGGACAATTTACAATCTTTACTGAAGCCAATTAACCTACAAACCTGTCTGTCTTTGGAGCGTGGGAGGAAACCAGAGCACCCAAAGAAAACCCTCGCAGTCACGGGGAAACCTGTCCAAACTCCATACAGACAGACCCATAGTCTGGATCAAACGCGATTCTCTGGTGCTGTAAGGCAGCAACTCTACCGCTGTGCCACTGTGCATTTCTCTGCAAAGAGTAAACATATGGTGCTGGTCGCATGGAGCTGTAATAATCCTATCACATCCACTCAATAAATTGCACATTGTATTTAAATAATAGGTTTGGACGTATGGGTACTCTCTCTGTTCAAGAAATTGGATCCTCGACTTCAGATAAGCAGGCCATAAAAAAAGCAACATCTCCTGGGATTTCCACTGTACTGGATGTGAATAATTCCACCCTGGTTTTTGTCGGTGGCCTCTCCAAGAAAGTGAAGGTCAGTTATAATATGGAAGCTCTTCTAATCGTTTTTTCCTTCAACCTTCAATGCATGGTCCTTCATTTGTCCAAAAAAGAATCTCACGTTACCTTGGTACGTGTGATAAGAAAAGGAACCATTGAGGTGCACCATAAATAACAGGTTGCATCACAGCTTGGTTTAGGAACAGCTCTGCCCAAGACCACAATAAATTGCAGAGTTACAGATGTTGCCCAGTCCACCACACAGACCAGATTCCCCACCATTGACTGACTCTGTCTACAAGTCATGCTGGCCCTGAAAAGCAGCCAACATAATCAAAGATGTCGCATCCCGGTCATTCCTCCTTCTCCCTGCTCCCATCAGGCAAAAGGTACAGAAGCTTGAAAACGCGCAGCATCAGAGTCAGGAACAGCTTTGTCCCATCTGTTATCAGGTTTCTGAACTGTTTTCCATAAGCGAAGTGCTGTCCAGTTCACCTCTACCCCATTGCAACCAGTGGACTTTGTCTAGGAAATTATTGCTCTACAATGCTGAGAACTATATTCTGTGCTCTGTATCTTTCCCTTTGCTTTGCCTAGTGTACATGAGTTTGACGATTATATTTTTGTATAGTATTATCTGATCTGATTGGAGAGCATGCGAAACACACGTACACGTCAGTACACGTGAGACTAATAAACATAAACCTAAACCTTCTCTTGCATCCACTTCATTGCCTTACAATAACTCCATTCCATTTGTGTGCAGAAAGCACCAGCGGTGAGGGTTACGCATTTTAAAGGATGTATGGGGGAGGCGTTTCTTGATGGAAAGTCTATCGGCTTGTGGAACTATCGAGAACGAGAAGGGAAATGCAGTGGATGTTTTGCAAGGTAAAACTAATCGTTCTCCCAGGTTTGATAACGTTATCTTAATTTTTGTTTTAACAAATTTTGCTCTCCACAAATTGGTTGATGAGACATGGGGGAATTAAATGTGCTTACTTGGGGGAATCGTTACAACAGAACCAGTGGCCAAGGAAGTGTACTTTGTGGTGTCTAAGGATGCTTGAATCAACACCCGTTGTAAAAGTTACCATTTCTCACACTGCTCACTCAATGGCTTTTTGCTTTGTGAGCTTGCCACAAAGAATTACTTGGCAATTATGTAACAATGTCCAGGCTCTCATAACCCTCCAACCTTTCAAGTAATTTAACCTCAGCACAAAACCACTTTGCACTTTGTACGAAGATTGCACTACGTACCACTATGGCGTACACCAAGGGTGGGGAACCTGCGGCCTTCTAGGCCATTAAGTGCGGCCTTTTGAATTGATCCAAATTTTGTAGAACAAATCCTTTCATTTTTATTTAAGAAGGAACTGCAGATGCTGGAAAATCGAAGGTAGACAAAAATGCTGGAGAAACTCAGCAGGTGAGGCAGCATCTATGGAGCGAAGGAAATAAGTGACGTTGCGGGTCGAGACCCTTCTTCAGGTCTGAAGAAGGGTCTCGACCCAAAACATCACCTATTTCCTTCGCACCATAGATGCTGCCTCACCCACTGAGTTTCTCCAGCATTTTTGTCTACCTTTTATTTTTATTAATATGTTTTTGTTGGTTTTTTATTATTTTTATTTTAATCTTAAAATGAACGTATTTAAAATACCAAGGAGTAAAAGAAGATTCAACAAAATAATCCTCCCCGACTGACGGCCACAATTAAAACATTATTAAGTCATGAGGGCTATTTTAACAAAATAATGTACATTTTGAAGTATATCTAATTGAAGTTTCTTAGATTACAGCTAACTACAGAATAACATAACTTCATGACATTCCAACATGAAAAGGTTCCCCACCCCTGGCATACACTATCATGGTCTGGTTACCTCATATGACTGATCATTTACTGTATATTGATTTGTTACGTAGTTGCATTTAGTGCTGCAGCGAGTAAGAAGTTCATTGTTTTGGATCCAGTGCATGAGACAATTAAACATTCTTGAATTTTTGACTTGTGGCTCTTGATATTAGGTGAGCGGAGAGGGGGGGAGATTATTTGAGGATAAACATTGTGTGTCTTCTGCAGATCCCAAAATGAAGATATTGCCTTCCACTTTGACGGCAGTGGCTACTCAGCTGTTGATAAAATATTACGCTCCACATCAACTCAATTGGTGATGCACTTCAGCACATTCTCACCAAATGGCCTGCTCCTATACCTGACTTCAAATGGCACTGTAAGTGTGTTTGTGTCTGCTTAGATGACTTAATCGGTAGCTGTGCTCATTGTTGTACTTGTAAAGTTCAAAGTATCTGAAAAATAATTCCATTTATTTCCTCTACTAGCTATGAATTGTCAAAATATCAAACATCCATTGATTAATATAACACAGACAAACTTTTTGTACATTTTTATTACTACTGGAGAGACAGTTGATGGCACGGAAAAACGGGGTTAGCACCCCAGTCTGTGTCTTTGTGAGAAAAGCACCCAATAAAGCTAATGAACCACCGTGGCCTAAAAATCCATCAGGCGAGAATGAAATGCTCGGAGAAGGAGAAAGAGGTGCAGCGCACAGGCCTTGAACCTGGTGAGATGCAGGAGGAGCCCGGCCAGGACTCACCCCACAGAGCCCAGTCCCTCCACGCACTAGAATCTCCCAACCCCTGCAGAGTAATTATTAAGAGGGCTGATCCGTGGGCGGTTGCTGCTGGGACTCAAATCGGGGCCTGATCAACCCCGGCTGGGTCGCCTGGGCGAGGGTGTCTGATGATGTGAGACCCGAAACACCCGATGATCCCAGATCACATCACTGAGGATGTGTCCCAGCGCATCCAGAAGATGTATATTTTTCCCTCTTTGGGAGCAACTGCAGCGGCATCACTGGCAGAGCTGCTGCCTCAAAATCTCTCTGTATCGTTTTTAATCTTGGCCTCAGGTGCTGTCCCTGTGAGTTTGCACATTCTCCCTGTGATCATGTGGGATTCCCCCGACTTGAAATTTCCTCCTCATCCCAAAGACGTGCTGGTTGCTTAAGTGGCGACTGAAATTATTCTTTAGAAGTGTTAAGAAATAAAATCAGAGGTGCTCATTGGTCAAGTGAGAGAAAATAACCTGAAGGGCTTGGCTAAAGGGAGATATGAGGAAGCATTGGCCCAAAGGGGTGCACTGCTGAGAGCTGGAATGCTCCTGAAGGGCCGAATAGTCACTTGTCTAATAGTAAGTGAATTAAACGTATTCCATCCCAGCCAGGTGAAGAAGCTTGATGTAATTTAACACTTATTTTTCATGCTTGCTCATACACTACTTAATTGATACGATAAACACAACACAGTACATTATTAGTAAAATAAATAGGACTTCAAAAGTTCATTTTTTATTTCCATTGTTGCCATAAAGCTTTTGAGAAGCTGGTTAAATGTTTTTTTTAAAATGCAGGAAAGATTGTTCTTAACATTTGACTTCCCTAAAAGGAGGGAGCAAAGAGCTCCTCATTCCAGGAAGGATGGGGGAAGCTTCAGAGAGGGCACATAAGTGGTTTAATAGAATGCTGCCTGTATTAGGGAGTAGTAGCTAAAAAGACAGGTTGGACAGACATATTATTTTTTATGGCATGCCAGAGGTTGAAGGGAGACCTGGCAGGTGTATAAAGTTATGTAGGCATAGATAGTCGAGACAATCAGAGCCTTTCCCCCAGACTAGAGGGCATAGCTTTATGGTGAGAGGGACAAAGTTTAAAGGAGACTAGACCAAGGGTTAGGGTTAGGGCTCGCAGCTCGTGGAAAACAGTGCCCCTGCGCGTGGAAAATTCTGCGCAGCTGGCCGCAAGGAGCAGAGGCATTATGATGTCATCCAGCTCGCTTCAGCACGTTAACTTCAAAAAAGATCTCAGATTGGTGATCAATTTTAGTAAAAAATAATGAACCAAATTTTCAGATGAGGTGGTTTTCGACATCATGAGGTAAATCTCTACCGGAGATATATGTTAAAAATGTCACCATTAGTGCGTTGGTTTTTCGAGAAGATGTGATTCACAAGCGAACAAACAAAAGGTCAGATCAGAATTTTATAGGTATACTAGACTAAGTGGGACCCGTTGGGTCCCATGTTCACATGGGAGGGCTGGTCCCCCGACGCAATATTCCACCTCTCCACCAATTCCAAAATTGGTGGCCAGTAGGGGGGCTTTCTGGAGTGCTGGTATGGGTTCTTGGGGTGGCAGCTCAGTCCCTCAAGCCTGATCTGCTGGCAGCTCACTCACGGCTGGTGGGCTGGCAGTTGACTCATGACTATTCCTTGAAATTCCTTTTCAAGCAGGCAAGGCCACCGAATTCAAGTGCAGTTTCCAACCACTTCAAGCAGGGTGCAAGGCCACCGAATTCAAGTGCAGTTTCCAACCACTTCAAGCAGGGTGCAAGGCCACTGAATTCAAGTGCTGTTTCATACCACTTCAAGCTGGATCCAAGGCCACCAAATTCAAGTGCAGTTTCATTCCATTTCAAGCAGGGTGCAAGGCCACCAAATTCAAATGCAGCTTCATACCATTTCATGCAGAATGCAATGCCGCCAAATTCAAGTGCTGTTTCATACCACTTCAAGCTGGATCCAAGGCCACCAAATTCAAGTGCAGTTTCATTCCATTTCAAGCAGGGTGCAAGGCCACCAAATTCAAATGCAGCTTCATACCATTTCATGCAGGGTGAAACCACCATAAAACCACACAAAATACCAAACTCACACTTCAGTAGACATTCAGTGTGTTCAGTTGATTCACAGCTCAGACAGTCGTGACCTCTCCCTCCCCCATCATGCAGAGACTGAGCCACACCCACACTTCCATTTGCAGTAAGTAGTGCCTTTCAACTTCAAGCCACAATTTGCAGTAAGTAGTAATAATAATAATAATACATTTTATTTAATGGGCGCCTTTCAGACATCTCAAGGACACCTTACATAGTAATCGGAATAAAAACATATAATCGGAATAGAACAAGTAAAAAAGACATCACAGAGAAACAAATTAAAAACAGAATTCAATCCAAAAACAGAAAATCAAAAACACAGTGTGAAGAGAGAGCAGCGGCAGCCAAAGCGCGCCAGCGTCCACGCTCTCTTCACGGCAGCTATCTTGGACACAGACCTACAGGACTACAATTAGACAAAAAAAAAATCATCCTCCCACAGTGGATAGCACTGTGGAGGAAGGCACAATGTCCAGTCCCCACCCCATGTTCACCCCAAAGTCAGGCCTATTGAGGCCACCGCAATTGCCTCTACGGAGGCCCGATGTCCCTGGCCGTTCTCACCGGGTGGTCTTGCCCCGGCATCGGGAGAGTCCTTTCGGCGGCTGGGCCACCTGGAACGGCCGCTTCCTGGTTGGAGCCCGCGGCTGCCGAAGCCGACAAGGCCGCGCCGGCTTGGAGCTCCCAGGCTCCCAATGATAAAGTCGGCGCCGCCTCTCCGCACTGCCGCCTCTCCGCTCCGCAGACCCGCAGCCCGGAGATGTTGCTCTCGGCGGTCCAGCTCGCCAGAGCTCCAGCGCGGCGACCCAGGCAAGGCATCGCCCGCTCCACTCCAGCGCTCCAACGCTGTGCCGCCGCCGAGGCAGAGGTGCTGGGCAGTCCCCGCCAGGAAACGGCGCTCCAAGCCCGCAGGTAGGCCACGAGGACGGGTCGACGGGCAGCCCGGAGAAAAGGCTGCCACACCGACCAGGTAGGGACCTAGAAATAAAGTTACACCTACCCCCCACATTAAAAGACCATATCCCCTACAAACAAAAAAACAGGATTCACTAAAAACTATAAAAAAAACGAATTTAAAACGGACGGCTGCTGGCTAGCAGCCGTTCACCAAGATGGCTCCTCCTCCAGTAGTGCCTTTCAACTTCAAGCCAATGCACCCACGCCCCCATTTGCAGTAAGTAATGCCTTTTAACTTCAAGCCATTGCACCCAAGCCACCATTTGCAGTAAGTAGTGCCTTTCAACTTCAAGCCACACCCAAGCCATCATTTGCAGGAAGTAGTGCCTTTCAACTTCAAGTCAAAGCTCCCAAGCCACCATTTGCAGTAAAAGTAGTGCCTTTCAACTTCAAGCAAAAGCAACCGCCACCATTTGCAGTAAGTAGTGCCTTTCAACTTCATGCCACCATTTGCAGTAAGTGGTGTCTTTCAACTTCAAGCCACACCCAAGCCACCATTTGCAGTAAGTAGTGCCTTTCAACTTCAAGCCAAAGCAACTGAGCCACCATTTGCAGTAATAGTGCCTTTCAACTTCAAGCCAAAGCTCCCAAGCCACCATTTGCAGTTAGTGCCTTTCAACTTCAAACCAAAGCTCCCAAGCCACCATTTGCAGTAAGTAGTGCTTTCAACTTCAAGCCAAAGCACCCAAACCACCATTTGCAGTAAGTAGTGCCTTTCAACTACATGCCACCATTTGCAGTAAGTAATGCCTTTCAACTTCAAGCCATTGCACCCAAGCCACCATTTGCAGTAAGTACTGCCTTTCAACTGCAAGCCAAAGCTCCCAAGCCACCATTTGCAGTAAGTAGTGCCTTTCAATTTCAAGCCACAACTTGCAGTAAGTAGTGCCTTTCAACTTCAAGCCAATGCACCCACGCCCCAATTTGCAGTAAGTAATGCCTTTTAACTTCAAGCCATTGCACCCAAGCCACCATTTGCAGTAAGTAGTGCCTTTCAACTTCAAACCACACCCAAGCCATCATTTGCAGGAAGTAGTGCCTTTCAACTTCATGCCACCATTTGCATTAAGTGGTGTCTTTCAACTTCAAGCCACACCCAAGCCATCATTTGCAGGAAGTAGTGCCTTTCAACTTCAAGCCAAAGCAACCAAGTCACCATTTGTAGTAATAGTGCCTTTCAACCTCAAGCCAAAGCAACCAAGTCACCATTTGTAGTAATAGTGCCTTTCAACCTCAAGCCAAAGCTCCCAAGCCACCATTTGCAGTAAGTAGTGCCTTTCAACTTCATGCCACCATTTGCAGTAAGTAGTGCCTTTCAATTTCAAGCCACACCCAAGCCACCATTTGCAGTAAGAAGTGCCTTTCAACTTCAAGTCAAAGCTCCCAAGCCACCATTTGCAGTAAGTAGTGCATTTCAATTTCAAGCCAAAGCACCCAAGCCACCATTTGCAGTAAGTAATGCCTTTTAACTTCGCCAAAGCACCCAAACAACCATTTGCAGGCAGTGCCTTTTTACTTCAAACAAACCATATTTTCATTTTCAAACCACATTAAGGGGACTCACAGTTATGTAGACATTTGTTCAGTGTTATTCAGAGCTCAGAGAGACGTGACCCTTGGCTTCATCCATATTGAAGAGACTGAGTGAAGCACACCACTTCCTGGTTTTATAGTCCCTCCCCCTCCCTCCAGCAGGGGCAGCAGAGAGAATGGTGAATTTTTTAAAAACATTAATATATCTCTGATTTGTCATCGTTGGGAAAAATCCTCTGCTCCTTTAAGGCGGAGGGGGGTTTTGAGTGAGGTGGCCAAAAATGACGGCCGTAGGTGGCGGCGTTCTGTCGGAAATCGCAGCACAGTGGGCCAAAAGCGGTCAAGATCAGAGTTTTAGTAATATTTTAGTAATATATAGAAGATAGATGTGATCTTACACAGGGTGTTGGGTGCCTGGAATCTGCTGCTGGTGGTGGCAGGTACTATAGTGGTGTTTAAGAGTCTTTTAGGTAGGCACATGGCCATGCAGGGAAATGAGAGATTTGGATCACGTGCAGAGAAAAAAGTTTAGTTCAGCGTGAAGAAGGATCCCAACCCCAAATGTCACCCATCCAGAGATGCTGCCTGACCCGCTGACATACTCCTGGACATTGTGAGTATCTTTGGTATAAACCAGCTTCTGCAGTTCTTGTTTTCTACATCTGGAGATTAGTTTACCTTGGCATCATGTTCAGCACAGATGTTGTGGACTGAAGAGCCTGTTCCTGTGCTGTGTTCTGTGATATAATTATGTTCATAGCCAATATCTCCCCCCCCCCACCATCAAATATAAATCTGATTGCCTGAAAATGGCTCTGTTTTGTTATCATCTTATATCTCTGGCAAAATGCCCTATGGCAGGACAATTGCACGGTAACAGTTTGTCCTTGAAAGTCAGTCATCTCCAAGGAAGCTTTGACACCATGCCATCATGAAACAGAACAGTCTATTTCTGACATGAGCACTCCTCAGCCACAAGAGTGTTATCCCGCTCTGAAACTGCTGTTGAAACCTGACTGATTCAAAGGAAGATTAAAGCGTACAGTTGTTTGCTAACAGACAAACACGAAACAAATCATCAATGCTGCATCACTGTGTGCCATCTCACTCTGGAGTGCAAGATCCTACTGCTGCTTTCATCATGAAGTCTGTATACTATCACAGTGTTAGTTTAAGCATGGCCACTTATGATCCTCTATCAGAAGCCCATTCCATGTCAGTTCCCCGTCATTGGATATTCCCTTGCAATTGAAATCCTTATCTGTCTGTAAAACATCAGAAAGATGAAACTTTCAAATCGATTTTTTTTTTTTGCTTTTTATTTTGAAACCAAACAGCTGCCCGAGGCTATATTTCCCTGATGGGTAAGTTCATTTTCTGAGAAGCTGGGTAGGTTTGTTCTTGGCAGAGTGAATAATCGGAATTGTGCCCTGTTTTATGATTTATTATTTATCAGCTTCCTTTTCTGATCCTTGCATAAAAAAGTAAATAAAGCCACACAGTTAGTAACAGAAAAAAGGGCCAGAGCCACAGATGTATCTCGTTAAGTCATCATTCTTTCAATGGATAACATTCTCTGCTGCATCAGTACATGTGTCCAAGTCCCAGTTCACTCTCTCAAGCACAGAGTTCTTGGCTGAGATATTAGTGCAGTGCAGGGGGAATACACCAGTGTTGAAAAGGTTGCCTTTAAGAATGTAATAGAAACATAAGTAGGAGAAGATCTTACAACACCATTCAGTAAGATAGTGACCTCTCTCATCTTTGGCCTCAACCCCATTTTTTTACTCAGTACCTCCATTTTCAGAAGATTTATCCAGCAAAGTTTTAAATGTATTAAATGCATCGGCATTCACTACTTTCAAAGAAGAGCTAGCTTTATCTCAATTTATCTCGATTATCTAGAATCGTAGAGATGCTGGCGCACGGAATGTAGCCTGTTTGATCCATTGAGTCAATCTCGTCATTTACATTCCCCTGCTCCTTCCCCATGGTTCAGCAACTCATTCTCATGCCACATAAAACATAGAAACATAGAAAATAGGTGCAGGACTAGGCCATTCGGCCCTTCGAGCCTGCACCGCCATTCAATATGATCATGGCTGATCATCCAACTCAGTATCCTGTACCTGACCTCTCCATACCCCCTATCCCTTTAGCCACAAGGGCCACATCTAACTCCCTCTTAAATATAGCCAATGAAGTGGCCTCAACTACCTTCTGTGGCAGAGAATTCCAGAGATTCACCACTCTCTGTGTGAAATTTTTTTTTCTCATCTCGGTCCTAAAAGATTTCCCCCTTATCCTTAAACTGTGGCCCCTTGTTCTGGACTTCCCCAACATCGGGAACAATCTTCCTGCATCTAGCCTGTCCAACCCCTTAAGAATGTTGTAAGTTTCTATAAGATCCCCCCTCAATCTTCTAAATTCTAGCGAGTACAAGCCGAGTCTATCCAGTCTTTCTTCATATGAAAGTCCTGACATCCCAGGAATCAGTCTGGTGAACCTTCTCTGTACTCCCTCTATGGCAGGAATGTCTTCCCTCAGATTTGGAGACCAAAACTGTACGCAATACTCCAGGTGTGGTCTCACCAAGTACAACTGTAAAACAATACAATTGTGGAATTCTCTGCAACAGAAGGCAGTGGAGGCCAATTCACTGGATATATTGAAGAGAGAGTTAGATATAGCTCTCAGGGCTCTCAAGGGATATGGGGAGAAAGCAGGAATGGGGTACTGATTTTGGATGATCAGCCATGATCATATTGAATGACTCGAAGGGTCAAATGGCCTACCCTGCACCTAATTTTTTTCTATGTTTACACCACAGGAACAGACACTTGGCTACCATGTCTGTGCCGAACATGATGCCTAGTTAAACTAATCCCTTCTGCCTGCACATGCTCCATATCCCTCCAGTCCTTGCTGATCCACGTGCCTATTAAAAACCCTCTTAAAAGCCACCATCATGGATTAGGAATATGATGGACAGAGCACGCCTTGAAGAAATGAGACTCCAACTAATAGATAAATATGACCAATTCTTAAGGAGTTGGTCTCCTTTCATCGACTTTTTGGAATCATGTGATGCAGCGGTACTGTAAAGATTGCTGATTTCAGTTCATGCCGTGGATAGATCTACATCTCCGAATAAAGATTTGAAAATGTTATCTTTTAAGGGGCCTTCTCTCCTATTTCTACTTTCCACTTTTTCTTTTTTTATATACACACTTCACGTTTTTCTATTCTCTACCATCTATTTTTCCTCTTTTTCCCCTTTCCATTGTTTTCTTTTTCTTGTCTTGCTTACTTCCTTTTCAAAACATAAAACTAGAGGTTGTACATAGAATGGATTACGGTATGACATAGTTGGCACCTAAAATTAGGTTCCACTGTATTGTTTTGTATTGTATTAACTTCTAATAAAATAAACAAAACATAAATTTAAAAAAATAATTTAAAAATTAAAAAAAAGCCACCATCATGTCTGCATCCATCACCACCCCTAGCTAGGAGTGTATTCCAGTCATCCACCACTATGTGTGAAAATAAAACTTGCACAACACATCTCTTTTAAACTCTGGCCCTTTCACTTAAAGCTATGTCTTCTAGTCTTGAACATTTCCACCCTGGGAGAAAGGTTCTGACTGTCTACCCTATCTATGCCTCTCATGATTTTATACCATTCCATCCGGCCTCCCCTCAACCTCTCAAGCTCAAGAGAAAATAATCCAGGTTTGCCCAACCTCTCTTTTTAACTTGTACCCTCTAATCCAGGCAGCATATATAAACTATTCTGCATCCTCTACAAAGCCTCCACATCCTTCCTGGAATGGGAAGACCAAAACTGCGTGTCTTTCCAATTCCTTTTGAAGCCACTGCTGGATTCTGTTTCCGCCTTCACCACAGGCAGTGAATTCCAGATCAGAACCACACTCTACATAAAGCTTTTCCTCACAGATTCCTCGAAACTTTTGTGCAACGTTTTAACTCTACGCCCCCAGTCATTAAATCATCCATGAGTGAGAACAGCTTTCTTATTCTGCCATTCCTATCCAAACCAGACATGATCCTTTATACACTCATCGAACTTCCTCTTGGATTTTTGGGTTGCAAGATGAAGAAGTTGTTTAATTCTTTTTCGCTGCTATTTGATTGCCATATTTCCCACATGACAACAGTGAAAACACTTCACGAGCAATAACACATTTTGCAACTTCCCAGGACTGTCAAAGGTACTATTCATGTGTACGTTCCGTTAACCAAATTCAGGTTCCAATAATAATGAAAATTGTTGACTGATGATTCACTGCTTTGCTATAAATATTGAGCTGATGCCCCTGCTATTGATTATCTTTTACCAGAGAGACTTCCTAGCGGTAGAGATGGCAGAAGGGAAAGTACGGGTGACCTTTGACCTCGGTTCCGGAGTTCTGGCCCTCATGTCCAAGAAACGATACAACAACGGAACTTGGTTCAAAATTGCATTTCAACGTAACCGCAAACTTGGTAAGACTGCCAGGCAATGAGCCATTCCCCCATTCTTTCTCTTCATTGCAGGGTTAATTAACATTTGAAAGAATGTGTTATATTTAGGGATGCAGTGTACTGAACTTAAAGACCTGAGCAAGGCTTTCTAGATCTCCCGGTGATAACCATTTTACCTCCTTCCATTCCTATTCTGACCTTCCTTTTCTGGTTCTTCTCCATTGCCAGAGTAAAGCCACAAACAAACTGGAGGAACAGCTCCTCTTATTCCGCTTGGGTAACTTACAACCCGACAGTATGACCATTGAATTTTCCTATTTTCGTTAATTAGAAACACAGTCTTCCCCCCCACCCCTTCCCCAGTCTTTCCCCACCCTTCATTCCTTCTCCCAACTCCCCCCTGTGCCCCACCTGAACTCGCACCCATCTCTCCCCTTTCCCCTCCCCTTCCACCTGCATTCCTTCCTCGAGCTTTACAATTTGCAATCCTTTTGTCTCAAATCTTCTGTCTTTTCATCTTTTCATCTTTGCCCAACCATCTGTCTGTCCTCCCCATCCTTGCCCATATCCACCATGATCTGCCAAGCTTTGTCCTCCTCTTCCTATCTTCCAGGATAACCCCCCCCCCCCCCCCATCCCACGTAATCAATATGAAGCATGGTCCTGATTCAAAGATCACCTATCCATGTTCTCCAGAGATGCTGCCTGACCCACAGCATTACTCCAGCACTTTGTGTCTTATTTTGAATGAATGAATGATACTTTATTATCACAATTGACATGTCACAGTGAAAGTCTTTGTTTTGCATACCATACACAAAGTATACAGGGTCGCCAGGTATAGGGTGTTGACAAAGCCATTTACTCAAGGGATGAGCCAGGTTGGGTCCATTACCCATTTTAAACCATACCATCAGTCAGTGGAGAATAATATGCCTCACCTGGCTTTAACTGGTCCCTCCTCTTTTCCAGCTTATCCCGCTCCCCTCCCTCCCTTCCTCTACAACCAGTCTAATGAAGAGGCCCCGATCCAAAATGTCACCTGTCCATGTCTTCCAGAGATGCTGCCTGACCCGCTGAGTCACTCCAGCACTTTGGGTTTTTTTTTCTATAAACCAGGATCGCATTTCCCACAGTTTCTCCATTAAAACCTGCCTGACTTTTGTTGTTGCTGGAGCACCTTGTCCAGTAGAGAAATAGTGGTGACACAAGAAACTGCCAATCCCGGAATCTTGAGCAAAACACAGCACGCTGGAGGAACTCGGCAGGTCAGCCAGCCTCTGTAGAGGGAATGGATGTGACATTTCGGGTCGGGACCCTTCATCGGGCTGATTCTGACTGGGAAGTAGTGGTTTTCGGTAAATACAATCCTTGCCTCTAACACCCACACATCATCAATGAACACAAGATAACTTTTCTCTCTTCAGAATGTAAATATGGCACACTCCCAGAGAGCACATTGATAATTGACCTTTATGCCTGTTACATTTCAGAAATCAGTTAATCTTTTCCCGAGTAACCCTATCCATGTTCTAGCCCAGACATTAATATGTGCAAGATATCCAGCCACGAACAACGTTATAACAGTTGTCAACTGATGGCCATATTTCCCAAGAGGGATCACTGCTATGTTGAGCACACCAGTGACTAGCTTCTGTTTTCACTTCTTGTTACATAGGGAGAAGTTGTTGCATGTTGAATACCACTCCCACTGCAATCAGGCACCAACATAGACGTCTCCTGCCTTTCTCACTTGCTCCACCCATTCAAACTCCTCTCACCTGTATCCACCTATCACTTGCCAGGCTTAGTCCCACCTTGCCACCTCTCTCCCAGCTTTCCCCTCTCTACTACAATCAGTCTGAAGAAGGGTCCTGACCAGAAACGTCTCCTGTCTATTTCCTGCTCAGATGCTGCCCGACCTGCTGTTTTGCTCAAGATGCCAGCATCTGCAGTTCCTTGTGTCTCCACAGGCACAAACAAATATTACTAGAACTTGGTGAGTCAGCCAGCATCTGTGGAGGGAAATGGATAGCGACGTGAAGAAGGGTCCCAACCCAGAACGTTATCTGTCTATTTCCCTCCATAGAGGGATATGGGCCAAACGCAGGTAGGTGGGACTACTGTCAATGGTGCATGTTGGTTGGCAAAGGCAGGTTTGGCTGAAGGGCCTGTTTCCGCACTGTATGACTATGACTCAATGAGATGCTGCCTGAATATATGAATTCCTCCAACAGTTTGCTTTTTCTTCTTAAGATTCCCCTATCTGCAGTTTGGTGCATCTTCCTCTAGCACAAACATAGACCTTTTTTTTGCTCTGTGGCAACTTGTCACCAGAAACATTTCAAAAAAGTAACTGTATGAATTTTGTAGGTGTGTTAGCTGTCATGAACCCTTTTAATTCAACGGACCGAGAAACCATACAAGGAGAATCGCCTGGAACCGCTTCAGATCTCAATCGTGGGCATAAAGATCCAATATACATTGGTGGACTACCTCGTTCCAGAAGTTACAGGTATTTAACGTGTTAGCAGCCAAGATTGCTCTACCAATTCAAGTCTCGCTGTATATAACAAGATATGGCACTGCAAACTTCCAGTAACTACAGCTTTGTTGTTTTGATCCTGTATCAAATGTAACTAACCTGGCTGCTTTACACTGTGGTTTAAGTTAATTCCAATTATATGGAAACCCATACCTCCAGATTCAGGAACAATTTCTGACCAGCTGTGATAAGGTAACTGACTCTCATCAGCTAGCAAGGATCCTCCCATCTACCATGTTGGACCTTTGAATCTTCTTTAATCTGACTTCAACATTATATCTTCCCACTAAAAATTATACTCTTTAGCTTTTATCTTTGCACTGTGGGCGGCTTGATTGTACTCGTGCATAGTCTTTTTTGACTGGATAGCACGCAGACAAAAGTGTTTCACTGTATTTCAGTACAGCTTGGGTTAAAATTAGCAAGCCTTCACCATCTTCTCTTAGTTAGTACCATCAGTTTCTGTCTGATCAGACTTTCTTGGTGTCCACCCTCTAGTAGATATTCCCATTATCTGCTGCATCCAATTATCTTCTCTGCAATTTAGAATGTATCCCATTTCTAAGTCTGATGAAAGGTCATGGACCTGAAATAGTAACTTTGCATCTCTTTCCACAGATGCTGCCTAACTTGCGAAGTTTCTCCAACAGTTTCTGTTATTATTTACGATTTACAATACTGCATTTTTACACTTTTTGATTAATGTTCGAGTTCTGGCATGATTACCTTCTCATTTTTATTCATATTAAAGATGTATAAAAGTCTGCAACTTGATATTTTTTATCCTGAACTTACTAAATCTCAACAATGGAGGAAGTGTTTCAACCATATTAATTTTTCAATATCATCTTATTGGGTGCAAGCTAGGAAAAATTCATCCAACTGTTCACCCCCCCCATAAACTATTTACAATCCATCCTCCTTCATTAGTGGAGCAATATTGTTGGCCTTGGTGATGAGCTTTCTGCACCATAAATAAAATTAACATGTTCAACCTCTTACCATAAAAATAGCAATAGCTTTAAATACTCAGCAGGTCCGACAGCATCTGTGGAGAGATGAAATGTTAACATTTTGGGTTGCTGACCTTGGGAGGAGTAAAGAAAACCTTGAAACGCACCTTTTTTGTCTTCTCCATCTCTGATCTGCAACATTAACTCTGCTGCCTGACCTGCTGAATATATCCATCACTTTCTGCTTTAATGTCCGATTTGCAGCATTTGCTGCATTTTATTTTTCCCAATCGGTGCAGCGGTATAGTTGCTGCCTTACAGCGCCAGAGACCCAGGTTTGATCCTGACCACAGGTGCTGTCTGTACGGGGTTTGTACGTACTCACTGTGACCTACGTGTGTTTTCCCCAGGTATTCCGGTTTCCTCCCACACTCCAAAGATGTACCGGTTTGTAGGTTAATTGTCTTTGGTAATCTGTAAATTGTCCCTATAATGCTAGTGTACGGGATTAAAGGTCAGCGCGGACTCAGTGGGCAGAAGTGCCTGTTTTCATGCTATATCTCTAAACTAAACTGAACCAAACCATTGATATGTCAATCAACAGCACTGGAGTGAAGCTGTCACCAACTCATGTTCTTAATTCAACTATTGGCTGTTTTGCAGGAAAGAAGTTCTCAGTAAATCATTTGTGGGCTGCCTAAAGAAGGTGGAGATTTACCGATCTACGTTTGACCTGCTGAGGAATTCCTTGGGTGTGAAGAAAGGTTGTTTGCTTGAGGTAAAACTGAAGTAGACTAATAAAGAACTTTCCCCCAAAAAATCATAAGGACAAGATGTAAGCCAGCAGGCCCCACAAGGCTACTCTTCAAGCCATCATCAAGATCATGGCTGTTCTTCTCCACCTCATGCCACTTTTACTGTCCATATCTCCCCTGAGATCCTTTGATACACAATATCTATTGATTTCCAAGTTCAAATAACTCAACCCGAGAAGATAGAGAATTACAAAGATTCATCAACATCTGATTGGAAACTTTTCCATGCCCTTGCCCCAAATGCCACAAATAAATCCTTCTTGTGTCCACCTGCCAAGCTCTGAAGAACAAGTTTAACTGAAATGACCTCTCATTCTGCTTAAATGTCAAGAATTGTAGCCAAGTCTCTCTTCATTTGGTGATCCTGCCAGCCCAGGGACCAGTCTGGTGAATCTTCACAGCACTCCTACTTGTGACAAATGTATCCCCTTTACACAGAACATAGAGCAGTGCAGCACAGGGACAGATCCCTTGGCTCACAATGTCACCTCTCTTACCTTAAACCTATGTCCTCTGGATCTGTAAAAGACAGTGCATCTACCCTATCGGGTGTCAGGGGTTATGGGGAGAGGGCAGGAGAATGGGGTTAGGAGGGAGAGGTAGATCAGCCATGATTGAATGGCGTGGTAGATTTGATGGGCCGAATGGCCTAATTCTACTCCTATCACTTATGACCTTATGATCTATTCCCCTCATGATTTTGTGCACCTCTATAAGATTACCGCTCATCCTCCTGCACTCCAAATAATAAAGTCCTAGCCTACCCAACCTCTCCCTATAGATCAGGCCCTCAAGTCCGGTCAACATCCTTGTAAACATATTCTAAGAGAATGAAATATAAAGCAAACATTTTGTAAATGGGCTTTTCAGAATCTGAATTATCGCTCGAAATCTGAAGGAGTAATCCAAAAATCAGTAATCCTGGCTGGAGTTACAAACACCAGTGAAGAGGTTAAGATGCTTTTAATATCCTGGAGGGCTGAGATGGAGAAATTGCTTCTAATGTCTGATAGTCGATGGTGGAGGTCACAGTTCCAAAGGTCCTGCCCGGGTTATGAACACACAATTTATTGACATCCTGTACATAAGAAGAAGGTTGGCAGGGTGGGCGGGCATGGGTTTGCCAGTCTCTGGGGGACTGCAGGCATCTTTTGCCCACTGGGAACGGGGCACTTCCACTTGCTTTCCATTCCCACCTCCTCCCTGGTCAAGCAGAGCTGGAAACACTGAGCAGACTCACCTGCTCACTCACCGAGGCAGTGAGGCCGCTCCTCCCAAGTCTGCGGACAATCCCGACCCTGTCGTTTCTGTCATTCTCTCCCTCGTCTGTTTTTTGTTCAGTTCCTATCGACAAGCAGCTCAGATTTTGAACTCTTCCCAGGAAGGCAACCCTGTCTTATCCCGGGCGGGAATTGCCCATCAGGTGACTGGCAAAAGATCCAGTGCTGACTTGCATAGATTTGCACAGCGAATAGTTAGGATTTGAACAGCAAAAGTGATAGGATGGAGAATGCAGATCCCAGGACCAGGGTACCTATAGAAATGCTTTCAACTAAATGTAATTTTTTTTTTAAACAGCCTATTCGGAGTGTGAGCATTTTCAGTGATGGGTACATTCAGTTACGACCCAAGGTCCTACCATTGGAGGCGAAGTTAATGGTGACATTTTCCACCAAGAATGACACTGGGCTGATTGTGGCTGGTCTGGGCAAGTCAACTGGAGGTCGTAATCGGCGGCAGACAAAAATGGTGAGTCCAGCGGAGGAAGGGAAATGATTAGAGAGAGCTGGTAATGAAAATGATCTCGGATCAGACCTGGAACCTACCATGGGAGGATGTGTCAAAGAGGCTCTTCGGCACTGCTTAACCACATCGACCAACATGTCCCACCTGCCTGCATTTGGCCTATATCCCTCTAAACCTGTCCAATCATGTACCTGACTAAGTGTTTCTTAAACATTGCAGAAGTGCCTACCTCAACTACCTCCTTCCATACACCCACCACCCTTTGGGTGAAAAAGATACCCCTTAAGTTCCTATTAAATCTTTCGCCTATCGCCTTAAACCTATGTCCTCTGGTTCTTGATTCCCCTACTCTGGACAAGAGACTGTGCATCTACCCAATCTATTCATCTCATGTGGTGGAAAGAAGTCCTGGAATTACTTTCAGATGGGAACTATGAAATATTAGCAGGACTATCTGGGAAGACAGTGGACAGCAAATGTTCCCTTATTCAAAACGGGCAGTTAGAATAAGCCAGAAAACTACAGAACCTTGCAACAGCAGAAAGGAAATGATTGGAAAAAGTTCCAAGGGATGTGGGGTTATCTTCACTGGGAAAGATGGGAACTGTTTAGGAGGAGTCAACGTGGCTTTGTACAGGGGAAATTCTTTCTCATTAATCTGACAATTGGACAGGTAGCTGGATAAGAGAGGAGTACAGAAATACAGGGCTTATTGCAAGCAAATAGGGTTAATGTAGAAAGGCAATGATTGGCAATGACAAATTGGGCCGGGAGGGATAATCTCAGTGCAGAACAACTCTATAATTCTATAAATCAATGACAGGCAAGTCCATTAGATAAAAAAGGCCATTCAGCTTAAATTGACTCCTGGTTTGATCCTGACCTCGGGGGCTGTCTGTGTGCAGTTTGCATGTTCTCCCTGTGATCGCGTGGACTTCCTCCGAGTGCTCCGGTTTCCTCCTACATTCCAAGGACATGTAAGTTTGTCGCTTGATCGGCTTCTGGGAAATTGCCCCTAGTGTTAGCAATGTTACAAAATTTTGAGATTTTAAAAATCAAGTCTGTAATTTATCCCATCAGATAAAGCATAAAAATAAGTTTAATTTGACATCTAATTCACTTTCATATCTCAAGTATTTAAAAAGTTATGGCCATTTTCATACTCGGAAATGAGCATCTTGTTCCCTATTGATTTTCTATGGACATAACAAAAAAGTTGTGATCGTGAACAGTCAAAAGCCCATAACTTTCTTAAAAATTAAGAGAACTGAATGAAATTTTCAGTTATCATAGATTGAAGCATTCTGAAACAAATATAAAATAATCTTACTTGGATGACCTGAAATTAAAGCATATAATTAGTTAGTTACCTAATTGTAGCTAATTTCAGACTTCAATTACTAGATCTAAACATCTATCCATTTCTTAATAAATGATTAACATTTTTAAATAGCCTAAATGTCCAAATAATATTCACAAATAATTCACAATAAAACATGATTTTTAAATCTCATTTACATTAATTTATAGGCCAAATGGAAGGAATTCAGTGTTCAATTGCTGTAAATAAATGCCCATTTAAATCAGCTTTCCAGTGGGTCTCTGTGGAACGCGCTGGTTTAGAACGTTCACATTGCGGTAGATTTGTGCCTCAAATGCCGAGAAAAATACTGCGCGATATAATGGGCCCAAATTGAGCTGCTCGCAATATTAAACTTTGTATAAAAGGATCTTTAGAAGCCCTTTTGAATGTAAAAATATACAACCTACCTTCTGCTATTTTCTTTATGAGACCCTGCGGTCGCTGACGGTCGCGGGTTTAGAGATTGATTTTTAAACTACTATAACTATTATTCAAGGCCTTTAAACCTAATAATAGCTTTTGCGACGGGGTCTTCCAGCGATTTTTCGTTAATAATTAACTAGGCTGAACATTTTCGATTGGAACAGCTTAGAGAAAATCGCGTTTTAAACCCGCCCCCTCTAAACGGCGCCAAAATCGCGCACAACCTCAGCGGCAGATATTCATCGACGCTTCAGGTACGCTTTGCAACATACCTACTAGTGTGAAGGATGCAAACGTGAGATAACTTGGAACTAGTGTACGGGTGATTGATGGTCAGCCTGGACCTGGTGGGCCAAATGGCCTGATTCCATGCTGTATCTCTAAACTAAACCCTCCTCTTCCCCCTCTCTTTCCTTGTTCTTTATCTCCTGACCTGCATCCCTCTCAATCTGCTGTCCTAACGATCCTCGATTTCATCTGCTCCACTATCCTCCCTTCTATTGCTGAAGCCCTTTGCTCTGCATCCCCGTAAACCCCTCCACCCCTCTGTTTTGCTCTCTCCTTTCAGTCTTCTTTGACCAATGCTTTAGCCATCAGGCTTGTAGTGACGCCATGCTAACACTTCCTGCGAAGGGCCTTTGGTCATTTTGCTACTTTAAAGCCATTAAACAAATACAAGTCATTGTTAAGATAAATGAAGCATGAACTTTCCAAGCTCAGTAATTAGTTAAAAATGAACAAAAAGGCACATGTAGACTGATAATTTTGCCACATCTTTGTTTACTTTGCTGAAAGCAAATGGTTTTAAAATGAAATAACAGCTTAGGCTTATAAAGTCAAATCTCAGAGGAATATCTGAAATCACTTTCCATACACTTAATTGCTTTGAAATGCATTTAATGGTGTTTTAAATGCAATCTACTCTTTAATTTTTTATTGCGATTAGTTCCCATCCACTGATCTGTAAAGTAAATTCCATTTCTCCTACTTAATCATTTGAATTCCTAATTATAAAAGTAAACAACTTCAAAACTATCAAAACTCAAAACGAGTTATATCAGTAGCATACTGAAGTATTATCTACAAGTTGCCTTTGCTACAACAGTAATTTCACTCTTGCGCGCACAATTTCTGTCTCGAACTAGATCCCACTGTTATCTTTCTATCATTATAAGGAACAGCAGCTGAGATGAACAAATGCTGTGTATAATGTGAAGGATTTTCAAGTATATCATGGCTGGATCTCAACATTCAAACATCATTATGCTTGCAGAGCAACAAACTATCTTCAGGATGAACTCAGCTGGTCGACCGCCCTCTGTGAGAAACAGATGTTGCTCGAGCCGCTGGGTTTCTCCAGCACATTGCTTGTTGTCTGGATTTCACCACCTGCAGGCCTTTAGGTAGACCCTTACAACCCAGCAGTTTGAGCGTTGATTTCTCTAGAGTCACGCAGCGTGGGAACAGGCAATTCAGTCCCTTGCCTACACTGACCAACATACGCCTACACTAGTCCCACCTATGTGTTTGGCCCTTATCCCTCCATAACCTGTCCTATCCATGCACCTGTCCAAATGTTTCTTAAACATTGCAAAACTACCTGCCTCAACTACCTCCTCTGGCAACTTGTACCATACACCCACCACTCTCTGTGTGCAAACATAACCCCTCAGGTTCCTATTAAATCTTTGCCTCCTCACCTGAAACCTATGTCCTCTGGTTCTTGATTCCTCTAGTCTTGGCAAGAGACTCTGTGTGTCTACCCGATCAATTCCTCTCATGATTTTGTACACCTCTATAAGATTCAATTCAATTCAATTCAACTTTAATGTCATTGCACAAATACTAAGTATGGGTACAACGAAATGCAGTTTTGCGTCAGTCCGTAGTAGTAGTGCATATAGAAATTTTAAAAAAAAGAAGATACAGAATAATCAAAAATACAGAATAATTAAACAATGGGGACAGAGGGACCGGAGAAATCTATCGGCGGGACTCCGAGTTCAGCAATGTGATGGTATAATTGTAGAAGCTGTTCCTCACCCTGCTGGTACGAGACCTGAGGCTCCTGTACCGCCTCCCTGATGGGAGGAGGGCAAACAGTCCATGGTCACCCCTCATCTGATCACCCCTCATCTTCCTGCTCTCCAAGAAGTAGAATGCTAGCCTGCTTAACCTCTCCCTATAGTTCTGACCCTTGAGTCCTGGCAACATTCTCATAAATCTCTGCACCCTATTCAGCTTCACAACATCTTTCCTGTAACACGATGCCCAGAACTGAACACAAGTCTCTAAATGCGGCCTCAACGACGTTGTATGTAACTGTTCAGCTTAGTTGATTGTCACGTGATCCAAGGTACAGTGAAAAGCTTTTGTCACATGCTCAACAGTCAGCAGAAAGACCATGCAAGTTACAATCGATCCATTTACAGTGTATAAATACATGATACAGAGCTGCCAAGTAGTACGGATTTTCCGTATTTTGTACGGAAATGCGATCAGAATACAGATGTACGGATTTGCTTTGTAAAACAAGGATTTTTTTTAAATCAGCCCGACTTCCTGTTTCACCTTGCTGCTTAAAAAAATGCAAGGATATAAAATGTCATACTATACCTCTAAACATTATAGCAGATTAAATCTATTAGTATTTTAAATTTCAAGATCTGGATGATTATTTTTGTAAGCTTTGATCTGCCTGTCCCACTACAGGTTTAAACAGCGCTGTCAGTTTAACGTGTGGCAATTTCAACGAATAGCGCTATGGGTTCTAAAAATAGCACTCCAGGTGGGAGCGCTATTGTCTTTACACGTAGCGCTATGGGCTTTACCCATAGCACTATGGCCACAGCGCTGTGGGTCACAGACTGTTAGGGGAGGGAGAGAGGGAGATGGAAAGAGAGAGGGAGTGAGAGGGAGGGAGAAAAAAAGGAAGGAGAGAAGAAGGAAGGGAGAGGGAGGGTGGGAGGGAAAGAGGGAGGGGAGGAAGAGGGAGGGAGGTGGGAGAGGGAGGGGGAGAGGGAGAGCCGGAGGATGGGAGGGAGAGGGAGTGGAAGAAGGGAGAGAGAGCGAGGGAGGGAGAGGGAGGCTTCCAAAATGGCTTCCACATCAGCATCTGGTGCTAAAAGCAGGAAGCAGCCGTTCAAACAGCAGTTTACAAAGAGATGGCAGTGAATGCACTGTCAAGTAAGGTGCGTGGAAGACATGTCAATTGGTAGCAAAGTTATGCATTCTTGCATACTCTTACATGGGTATGACCGCACATAAAAAATAACACTTTTTTCAGCAAAATGGCACTGTGTAAAAATACTGATTTCCTCAGCAAAATACTGATTTTCAGGTACGAGAATGCTGAAATGCTCTGACAAAATTTGGCAGCTCTGATGATAAGGTACATGAAAGAAACATGATATTGCAACATGATCTTTGAACTTTTATACTCAATTTCAAGTAACCCCTGCATTCTCTCTCTCTCCCTCCCCACGCCCCCACCTAGTCATCCTACTCGTTTGACTGTTCGCATCCATGTATCCCTTCGTTATCACCTCTTCCCATGATGGGCTCCACCCTTCCTTGGTCAACTGTTGCCGGCCCTGATTTGTTCTGACCTTTTCCAACCTCCAGTTTCCCTCCCCCCTCTACTTTCAGCGTGAAGAAGGGTGCCGACTTGAAACATCACCCACCCTTTGTCTCCAAAGGGGGCTCGGTGGTGCAGCGGTAGAGCTGCTGCCTTACAGCACCAGAGACCTAGGTTCGATCTTGATCGTGGGTGCTGTCTGTCCGAAGTTTGTATATTCGCCCCGTGACCAGGTTTTCTCTGGTGCTCCGTCCGGTTCCACCCACACTCCCAAAAAAGGAACAGGCTTCGATAAAAATTGTAAATTGTCCCTAGTGTGTCGGATGGTTCTAATGTAGAACTGATTGGCGCCGACTCTGTAGGCCAAAGGGCATGTTTTTGGACTGTATCTCTAAACTAAACTAATATGCTGCCTGACCTGCTGAGTTACTCCAGCACTTTGTGTCTACCTTCGGTATCAACCAGCATCTGCAGTTCCTTCCTATATATCTTAGATGGAGGCAGTAGTGCATCAGCTGGAATCATTGCCTTGGTGCCACTGAGAGCAGGACTGGCAGTGTAGTGTTAATTACATATCAAAGGCCTGAATCAAGACATTACCTCATCAGAAACATAATAGTTAAGAATCTCAAACTGCGTCAATCACAAAAGGAGGTCTTGAAGACAGCACCTGCTGATTTTAATTGGTCATAATTACTAACTTCATTCTTTTCTCTCGTTTCCTTTTTGTTTTCTCTCTTCCTCTCATTTTCCTTTCTGTTTCTTGAGTTATTTTGTGCTTCCATCTCATTCTTCACAGCCACTGTGAGCGAACTTCCTCTCCATCTGAGAGTAATGTGGCAGAATGTTGTGGGTTTCAGTTAGTACAATGCATTGTGGCATTCAATGTTGGCATTGCATCTCCACCATTGCAGCTTTTACATTACTTTCGAGGGACAGACCGACAACAAAGTACAGGCATCAGTTTAAAGCGAAGAGAGAAAGATTTAGTTTTGTTTTCCTTTAAGACATTCAGTGCAGAAGCAGGCACTTCGGCCCACCGATCCCCCGCTGACTTGCCATCCCCTTATACAGATTCAGATTCAAACTTTATTGTCATTGTACAGTGTACAAGTACAGAGACAACAACATGCAGTTAGCATCTCACCCAGAAGTGTGAACACAGAATAATGGGACAGTAAAATATATATATGTACATACAGTAGCAGCAGTGCAATATTCGGGGGGGGGGAGGGGAGATCAGTCACTGGGGGAAGGAGTGTCCGAGGGGGGGGAGGGGTGATGACTGGCAACCACCAAGGTGCAGAGTTAAGTAGGGTAACATCCGCAGGGAAGAAGCTGGTCCTGAACCTGCTGGTCCGGCAACGGAGAGACCTGTAGCACCTCCCAGATGGGAGGAGGTTAAACAGTCTGTGGTTGGGGTGAGAGCAGTCCTTTTTACATTACATGGTGGGTGTATGGAACGAGCTGCGGGAGGAGGTAGATGAGGCAGGAATATCACAACGACAGGTACATGGATAGAATAGGTTTAAAGCTATATGGACCAAACACAGGCAGATGGGACTAGTACATGGGGCATGTTGGTCGGCATGGGCAAATTGGGCCGAAGAGCCAGTTTCCTTGCTGTATGACTCTATGACTCTAATGGCTACTGTGCTTCCATCATATCAGATGTGTCGTGCGGCAGGAGCCCATGACCTCATGAATGATGAGTCAGATTTACACAGTGTAACATCAGAGGGCAGCAAGGTGACTTTGGGGCAGATTTGGAGGATTATTTATAGCCTGCAATTTCTTCTCCATCTGCAGCTGTTCCTCAGCATTATGATCATCGATGGGCGTGTGGAAGCTCACATAAACACTGGAGATGGAGTCAACACCAGGAGAATAGTTGCCAGGTCTCCATCAGGAACATACAGCAATGGGCAGGAACACTCCATCATACTCACCAGGAACAAGAGGTATGTGTTGGCCAGTCAGAGGGCAGCATCAAGATGTTGCAAGTGAAATGAGAAAAAGGTCAAAAGGAGAGGTATTCTCTCATTGCTTTTCATTCCTGGGCAGCAAGCAAGGACTTGCCTCTTTTCCTTTTCTCCAGAGATGCTGTCTGACCTGCTGAGTTACTCCAGCATTTTGTGTCTTATCTTCAGTGTAAACAGCATCTGCAGTTCCTTCCTACACAGCGAGTACTTTTGCCTGACATCAACTAACTGACTCCCACAGATATTTTGACTGCACTTGCTCCCTCTGCGGTCTTTGTTGCTTACTTTTTCTTTCTTTACAGCACCCTGTGAGCCAACTTTCTCTCCACCTAGGTTGATGATGAAGTGATACATGGCGGCCTTGGATAGGCATTTGCACTGTGCATTGTGGCATTTGTACCACTGGACCCTTTACATTCCTTTCAAGCAAAAGACTTACAATAAAGCCCACAAATTGCTATTGCATTTCCTACCTGCTAGCTAGTCAGTGCCATCTTGCTGATCTTGTTAGTTTTTGACACAGTCCAAACAGTGGAGGCACAAAAATTAAATTAAAATTTCTTTATTTATATAGCACATTTTTAGTCAACTTGCATTGACCCCAAAGTGCTTCACATAATTACATTCACACACACAGGCAAAGGTGGGTGAAGTGTCTTGCCCAAGGACACAACGACAGTATGCACTCCAAGCGGGACTCGAACCAGCTACCTTCCGGTTGCCAGCCGAACACTTAGCCCATTGTGCCATCTGTCGTCCAGGTGTCGTACAAGTGTAAATACATCTAAGTGAATTGCCGTTATTAGCAAAAGCTTCCTGAATGTTTTATGAACTCAGATGGGAATAGCCATCCCACTTTTTTAACTGAGTAGCTAGCGTCTAAACCCCGTGGGTTTCCAGAAGGTGTAAATTTCACCACATCAGATGATTCATAGCAACAACAGAGGGGTGGCACAGACATCATACAATCATAAGACACAGGAGCAAAATTAGACCATTCGGACCATTGAGTCTGCTCCGCCATTTGATCATGGTTGATCTATTTTCCCCCTCTGCCCCATTCTCCTGCCGTCACCCTGTAACTGGCGGCACCCTTACTAATGATGGACCTATCAACCTCCCCTTTATAAACACCCAATGACTTGGCCTCCACAGCCAACTGTGTTCCACAGATTCACCACCCTCCTGGAGGTGATTTCTGAGGTGGGTGGCAAAGTGGCTGGGAATTTGCCTTCCTTTCCTCCCAATATCTGTTCCAGGTAAAGTCATTTTTCCTTTAACAGCTGTACAATGGCAGCCTCCTTGGGTTTTGGTAACGCTGGCCTGGAAGTCAGTCACAACCCACTTCCCTGAGGAGATATCGGGAAGAAGAGTCTTGACCCGACCCATCCATACTCTCCAGAGATGTTGCCTGAGCTGCTGAGTTACTCCAGCACTTTGTGACCTTTTTGGGAAACTACTCACATGGGGAGATTCGAGAGCCCTGTAATCACTGTGCCCACTGCTCTCTCCATGGCCAGAGTGTGTGGGCACCTGCTATATTTAGCAATGTTACAAAATTTTGAGATTTTAAAAATCAAGTCTGTAATTTATCCCATCAGATAAAGCATAAAAATAAGTTTAATTTGACACCTAATTCACTTTCATATCTCAAGTATTTAAAAAGTTATGGCCATTTTCATACTCGGAAATGAGCATCTTGTTCCCTATTGATTTTCTATGGACATAACAAAAAAGCTGTGATCGTGAACAGTCAAAAGCCCATAACTTTCTTAAAAATTAAGAGAACTGAATGAAATTTTCAGTTATCATAGATTGAAGCATTCTGAAACAAATATAAAATAATCTTACTTGGATGACCTGAAATTAAAGCATATAATTAGTTAGTTACCTAATTGTAGCTAATTTCAGACTTCAATTACTAGATCTAAACATCTATCCATTTCTTAATAAATGATTAACATTTTTAAATAGCCTAAATGTCCAAATAATATTCACAAATAATTCACAATAAAACATGATTTTTAAATCTCATTTACATTAATTTATAGACCAAATGGAAGGAATTTAGTGCTCAATTGCTGTAAATAAATACCCATTTAAATCAGCTTTCCAGTGGGTCCCTGTGGAACGCGCTGGTTTAGAACGTTCACATTGCGGTAGATTAGTGCCCCAAATGCCGAGAAAAATACTGCGGGATATAATGGGCCCAAAATGAGCTCCTCGCAATATTAAACCTTGTATAAAGGGTTCTTTAGAAGCCCTTTTTAATGTAAAAATATACCGCCTAACTTCAGATATTTGCTTTATGAGACCCTGCGGTTGCTGGCGGTCGCGGGTTTAGAGATTGATTTTTAAACTACTATAACTATTATACGAGGCCTTTTAAACTAATAATAGCCTTTGCGACGGGGTCTTCCAGCGATTTTTCGTTAATAATTAACTAGGCTGAACATCTTCGATTTGAACAGCCTAGAGAAAATCGCGTTTTAAACCCGCCCCCTCTAAACGGCGCCAAAATCGCGCACACCCGCAGCAGCAGATTTTCAACGACGCTTCAGGTAGGCTTTGCAACATACCTACTATATTGAATCCCTACATACCTATCTCATTTTAACCTGATAAACCGATAGTTCATGGTGCAGTTTCTTGACCATTGTTCTCTCCATAATATCTGAAATAATTGGATACATGTTACAGGCAACTGGGTCAACAGAGTCATTTTTGCCACCTTGACTTTGAGGGTTAAACTCTCCTTGTTTCATTCTTTCAGGATAATAACATTACAGATTGATGAAGGGAGCCTGCTGGAAATGAGGCTGGGATCCTCTGCTGACAGCAGTTCATTGAACATTACCAGACTGTTTGTCGGTGGAGTTCCTGCTGGAGAAAGTGCCATTGTCCTCAAGACAACAAGATCGTTCAGGGGCTGCATCAAGAATCTGGTCCTCAACACTGAGTAAGTTTCAACAATTCAATCTGATTGCACTTTGTGTTTGTGTAGCACCTGTAGGAGGTCAGGGCAGTGTGAACCACAGGTCATGAATCTGTTCATAGAGAGTCATACACCACGGAAACTGGCTCTTTTGCCCAGCGTTAGTTTAGTTTGGAGATACAGCACAGAAACAGGCCCTTCGGCCCACCGAGTCCCCACCGGCCAGCGAACCCTGCACATTAACACTATGCAACACACACTGGGGACAATTAATACTCAAACCAAGTATACAAACCCAAGCCAATTAACCTACAAACCTGTACGTCTTTGGAGTATAGGAGGAAACCGAAGATGTCAGAGAAAACCCATGGGGAGAACATACAAACTCCGTACAGACAGCACCCGTAGTCAGGATTGAACCCGGGTCTCTGGCACTGCAAGCGCAGTAAGGCAGCAACTCTACCGCTGAGCCACCGTGCCGCTCATCAATGCTGACAAAGATTTCCAATCTACACTAGTCCCATTTGCCCGCATTTGGCCCGTATCCCTCTAAACCGTTCCTATCCATGTACCTGTCCAAGTGACTTTTAAATACTGTTATATTACCTGCCTCAGCTACCTCCTCTGCCATCTCATTCCAGATACCCAATTCCAGATATTCCAGAAAATGTTGCCCTCATGTTCCCCTGTCACATTAAACATTTATCATCTGATTGATTCCCTACTCTGGTTAAAAACTCTGCGCATTCACTGAATCTATTTCCCTCATGATTTTATACACATTATAAGATCACACTCTGAAGAATAAGGTCCAAGCCTTCCCAACCTTTCCCTATAGCCCAGGCCCTCGAGTCCTGGCAACATCCTTGTAAATCTTCAAACATCAAAAAGCTTCTAGTCTTTTGGCCTTGGTGTTTGATTTGATAGTTTCCACTGCAAACGATTCATTATGAGCACACTTTAGAGATACTGCACGGCAACAGGCCCGTCAGCCCACCAAATCCACTCCAACCAGTGATTACCGCTGTACACTAGCACTATCCTACACACCAGGGACTATTTACATTTTACAGTAGCCAATTAACCTACAAACCTGTACATCTTTGGAGTGTGGGAGGAAACCAGAGCACAAGGACAAAACCTAAGCGGACACAGGGAAAACATACAATTTCAGTACAGACAGCATCCCTAGTCAGGATCGAACCCGGGTCTCTGGTGCTGTAAGGTAGCAACTGTACCACTGTGCCACCCTTCTCTGGTCCTGGTGGATTTGCCACTCACCATTGCCATCCTGCCAACCTCAGATACAGCAGATCAGATTATGATAACATTGATCTGTGTATCTAAGAGAGCTCTGCCGTTATTTCCTGAACCCCTCACCTATCAGGCTGGGAAAGGACCTGCTGAATCCTTCACTCCCTTTTAACAACTTGTAATTTTGCTGATTCCAAATGGACGGCAACATCAAAGTTTACGTTAACACTGTCATCTTCTTGACTCAGTAGCATTTCCAGCTCAAAGTCAAAGGTTATGGGTTCATCCCCCACTCCAGGGTCTTTAGCAAAACCATCTAGACTGGAATTCCAGTGGAACTCCAAGGGAGTGACCACTGTCAGGGTTACTGCATTCTAAAGAAGCCTTTAAACTGATATCCAGCAGTCTGTCACCAAACGTTAATAGAAAATCATCCCTAAATTCAGATTAGTTTATTGTCCGGTGTGCCTGAGTGTAATTAAATTCCTTGTTCACATGAAGCTCATAGAGTAAACCATGTAAATGGCAATGATATATACATGGTAACAATAAATACAGTGCAACATAGCAGAATGATGTAAAGATCGCAGTGTAGTCTGAAATAGTGCAATAAATATACTAAAATACAATAAGTTAACAGTAAGAGTAGGTGGGAGCACTTCTGGGAAATGCATTCCTGCCTGATGGTTGCGACAAGAAAAGAGCATGGTCCTGGTGGTGAAGATCTTTGATGATAAACGCTGGCTTCCTGAGGCAGATGCTGTCAGGTTGGATGAAAGGGACGTCATTTTAAGATCAGGATTTCTAGGTCAGGGGAGCTGAATTGATCTAAGACCATCACGTCAGTGCACCACAGAATGTTAATCATAAAGCAGACACTGCGGCCTTTCTTCTTGCCTCAGGATTGCTCATAGTTCATGCTATAAATGGACAGACACTCGGGGTGTATAGCATATAGCAGGATCATGTGAGCTATGTTGCAGTGACAGAAAGAGTAAAGCAGTACCTGATCTCCTTTTAAGAATAAGGGGTAAGAATAAGAATACCCCTTAAGAATAAGAGACGAGGAAACACTTTTTCACACAGAGAGTTGTGAGTCCGTGGAATTCTCTGCCTCAGAGGGCGGTGGAGGCCGGTTCTCTGGATACTTTCAAGAGAGAGCTAGATTGGGCTCTTACAGATAACGGTCAGGGGATATGGAGAGAAGGCAGGAACGGGGTACTGATTGGGGATGATCGGCCATGATCACATTGAATGACAGTGCTGGCTCGAAGGGCCGATTGGCCTACTCCTGCACCTATTGTCTATTGTCTATTGTCTATTTGAAACAGCAGCCTTGCTCTGAGGTCTGCAAGCTTGCTCTCGAAGCTATTGAGCATTAGCTGGAGGTGTGCTGGGGAAGAGGGGAGCGGATTCACCGGTGTATCTGCTGCTCCTGGAGCCCCATCCCCACTCCTCCACTACCACAGGGCTGCCAACTCTCACGCTTTGAGCGTGAGACTCACGCCCTCAAGCAAACTCTCACGCCCTCACGCTCATCAGAAATTTCTCACGCTCAGTGGTGAGAAATTTTGTGATCATCGAAAATTTCAAAACTCGGATAAACTGCATGGTCCGCGGGTGTTGGAGAGCAGGGGCTGCGGGAGGGATGGGAGCAGAACCAGCAGCCGGAACAGATGCGGGGAGCCGGGACTTGCGTGTGTTTGCCTGGGCCGGCGTGTCGCTCGCTGCAGCTCTGGCCATGGAGCACACTGGACAGTGCATGTTCCGGGCGTCGGAGGCGTCGGAAGCGTTGCGCCGCTGCCGCGAGAGTCTCTGTGCCGAAGGGACAGACTCTCAAAGGGAGGTGGAGAGAGAGAGAGTTGAAGGAGACAGTGGGGGGAGAGAGAGAGATGGGGGTGAGAGGAGAGAGAGGGGAGACACAGAGGGGGAGTAAATGGAGAGAGAGAAGAGGGGGGGGAGAGAGAGGGGGAGAGAGAGGTGGGAGAGGCGGGGGAAGTGAGAGAGGGAAGAAAGAGGGAAGAGAGAGAGGGGGTGGAGAGGGTAGGAGAATGGGAGAGAGAAGGGGAAGAGAGAGGGGTGGTAAAAGAGAGAGGGGGAAAGAGAGAGATAGGGGGGCAAAGAAAAAGAGATAGAGACAGGAGAAAGAGAGGGGAGAGAGGGCAAGGGGAAGAGTGAGGTAGGAGGGAGAAATGGGGAAGAGAGGAGGAGAGAGGCGGAAGAGAGAGAGGTGAGAGGAGAGACAGAGAGAGGGGAAAGAGAGAGGGGAGAGTGTGGAGAGGGAGAGAGAGGGGGAGATAGAGAGGGAGGCAGAAAGAGGTTGGGGAAGCGAGGGGGAGAGAGAGAAGAAAGAGAGGGGAGGGAGAGGGGGAGAGAGAGTTAGGGGAGAGAGAGTTAGAGGAAAGAGAGGGGAGAGAGAGGGAGAGGGGGAGAGAGAGGAGAGGGGACAAGAGAAAGGGGAAGAGTAAGGTGGGGGAAAGAGAGGGGGGAGAGAGAGGGGGGGAGATAGAAGAGAGGGAAGGGGAGAGAGTGAGAGGGGAGACGGGAGAGAGAGGGGGTGAGAGGAGAGACAGAGAGGGAGAGAGGAGAGAGGGAGGGGAAAGAGAGGGGGATAGAGAGAGAGGGGGGTTGAGAGGAGAGAGAGAGGGGGGAGAGAGAAAGTCTCTGTGTCGAATTTGCCCAGATGAACGGCATGGATCAGGCTGCGGCTCGGTGCATCCTGGAGGACAACCAGTGGCTGCTGGAAGTAAGTACCAAGCACTGGGTAGAAACAGTGGAAAATAGTGGACTTCAAATGGGGGTGGTTGGAGAAAGCATCCTGCTTGCCTGCTAGATTTTCACTTACTGTAACTGCAGGAAAAATGTTCCCGATGTTGGGGGAGTTCAGAACCATGGGTCTCAGTTTAAGAATAAAGGGGAGGTGGGGGGTGCAGTTAGGACTGAGATGAGGACAAACTTTCTTCACACAGAGAGTTGTGAATCTGTGGAATTCTCTGCCACAGAAGGCAGTGCAGGCCAATTCACTGGATGTTTTCAAGAGAGAGTGACATTTAGTTCTTGGGGCTAACGACATCAAGGGATATGGGGAAAAAACAGGAAAGAGGTACTGATTTTAGATGAATAGCCATGATCATATTGAATGGCAGTGCTGGCTCGAAGGGCCGAATGGCCTATTCCTGCACCTATTTTCTATGTTTCTATGCTTGAGTATATGGCAATAAAACTCGATCAGTTGATTTTGAAGCATTCATGCATGGTGGAGGTATAATGTAGTCATAGAGTGATACAATGTGAAAACAGGCCCTTCGGCCCAACTTGCCCACACCCGCCAACATGTCCCAGCTACGCTACCTGCTTTTGGTCCATACCTCCAAACCTGTCCTATCCATGTATCAGTCTAACTTTTTCTTAAATGTTGGGATGGTCCCTGCCTCAACTACCTCCTCTGGCAGCTTGTTCCATACACCCATCACCCTTTGTGTGGATAAAGTTACCCCTTAAAAAGTTACCTCTTAAAAATACTTCATACAAAAAACATTGAAATCATACTTCTACAGTGCACTAAAACATGATTTTAATACATCAAATTTCAAAACGTTCCTACCCTTCTTCCACACCCTCTCCCCACTCGGTTGCTCCACTCCCTCACCGGGTACCCCCAAGGCCAGTGATCAGTGATCGCACAGCCTCCCCCCTTTCAAAAACGCTCCAATCCAATTTATAGCATATATATTGCATTCATGTAAGTTGTAAGACTGGCTATAGTATGCACCATATTGCACAATTTCAAGCTGAAAAATGCAAATGTTCCGTACCAATGGGAGGGGGCACACAAATATTTATCCCTTATTTTTAATTTTTGGTTAACATTAGATGACTGCGTGTGAGAGCTTTTGTGGGTAAATAGGATGCAACGGTTTCAGTAATACATCTGCATTCAATTTGCTGCAAAGCCCTTGGTACAGCCTTGGGGAGAGCAGTGGTGCAAAACTAATGCCTTTGAAACCATGATGTGGAAATATTTGATATTTCCTTACGTTCATAAGTCATAGGAGCTAAATTAGGCCTTCGGCCCATCAAGTCTATTCCGCTGATAGACACAAAAAGCAGGAGTAACTAAGAGGGACGCAGCATCTCTGGAGAGAAGGAATGGATCGCGTTCCGGGTCGAGACCCTTCAGACTGGTTAGGTACACTGTTCAGTCATGGCTGATCTATCTTTCCCTCACAACCCCATACTTCTGCTTTCTCCACGCAATCTTTGACACTCTTACTAATCAAGAACCTGTTAATCTCCGCTTTAAAAAATACCCAGTCACAAATTCACCACCCTCTGGCTAATGTAAATTCCTCCTCATCTCCTTTCTAAGGCATGTCCTTTCATTCTGAGGTTGTGCCCTCTGGTCCTAGACACTCCCACTAGTGGAAATATCTGTTCCACTTCCGCTCTATCCGGGCCTTTCACTATTCGGAAAGTTTTAATGAGATCCCCCTCATCCTTCTAAACTCCAGCGAGAACAGACCCAGTGCCGTCAAATACTCATCGTACATTAACCCAATCATCCCCAGGACCATTCTCATAAACCTCCCCGATAACAAGAAATGAGGCAAATTGGCCCATTGAATCATCTCTCAAAGCGATCCCATTCCCACACTAATTTTCCTTGTAACCTTTTGTCCCATCATCTTTTCCAAATTACAATCGCCACCAACGCATGAGGAGCAATTTATAATGGACACCTAGCAACCCCTGACATTTTGGGATGTGGGTGGGTTAATCCGTGCAGTCACCTAGAGAACATGCAAACGTCACACAGACAGCAGCAGAGGTGCAGATTGACCCAGATCACTGAACGCTGTGTGAGTCTGCAACTCGAGGCACTACTGTGTCACTCTCAGACAGCTTCAAGAATAGCTTCTTCCCAACAACTATCAGGCTCTTGAACATTGCACAACACTAACCTCAACATCGATGAGCTTCTGTGAACCATGTCTTTGGTTGCACTATAAGCTTCATTTGCACTATTATGCCTACCTAGTATTAAGGTTATTAATTTATTGAATTTTATTTTTGATTTTATCACTGTGTTACGCATTCACACCAAAGAGGGGCCCGGTGTGGAGGGGACTGCCCAGAACAAAAGGCACAAGTGGGGGACTAAATGGGATACTTTGTAACTTCGTCAGCGCCCTATACGTGGCATACATTGTGTATGCTAAACAAAGAATCTCAGTGTGACATATTACATGTGATGATAAAATATCATACAATAAAGTATCATTCATTCAATCACTCGCTCACAAGCTGCTGCAAGTAAGAAGCTCATTGTTCTGTTTGTCGGTACACATGACTATTAAACTCTTGATTCAGTTGACTAGACTCCTGAAATACAGCTCCGTATACTCAGCAGACAAAACAGACCCTAATGCACAAATGATCTGATGTCAAAACTATCTCATCCCACAGGGAAAATTCTGTGGTGAGTCTTGAGTTCCAGCAGGATCACACATCTGAACATGGTGAGACTAAACCCTCATCCCCTGCAGCAACCACCACAAGTAAGAGGGGAAGTGAGTCACAAGTGGCCCTCCAGTCATGTCCTAAGTTCCACAATATCACATTGCGGTGACTTTCCCTGCCAGGTTGCTCATGACAGAGTAGCTATTGTTACCAAATTTACTTTACGATTGGTTCATGAAAAGTGTCGGAACAGAAACCATAAAGCTGTGATTGTCCTGTCACACGTTGAACAACAGCACTGTCTCATTTGATTCTTGACTCTCTCAGGGCAACACAGTGGCAGTACTGGTAGAGCTGCTGTTTCACAACGTCACAGACCCGGAATCGATCCTCACCCCGGCTACAGTCTGTATAGAATTAGCACATTCTCCCGGTGACTGAGTGGGTTTCTTCTGGGTGTTCCGGTTTCTTCTCAAATCCCAAAGATGTGCGGTACAAAGGAACTGCAGATGCCGGTTTACACCAAAGATAGACACAAAGTGCTGGAGTAACTCAGCAGGTCAGGCAGCGTCTCTGGAGAAAAAGGATGGAGGACGTTTCGGGTCAGGAACCTTAATCAATCTGAAGAAGGGTCCCGACCCGAAACGTCACCCATCCTTTTTCTCCAGAGATGCTGCGTGACCCACTGAGTTACTCCAGTGCTTTGTCTCATCCAAAGATGTGCGGGTTTATCAGTTAATTGGCCTTTGTAGCGAGTGGATGCGAAAGAGGGATAACATTGAACTAGTGCGTGAACGGGTGATCGATGGTCAGCATGGACTATGGGCCGAAGGGCCTGTTTCCATTCTGTATCTTTCAATCAATTAATCCATTGAAAGTCCTAGCAGCTGATAAATCCAATCCAGTTACATCAAAATATAAATTGCGTCTTTAAAAACAACTGGCAGAAAGATTGTGCAGCACTAACTGCTCTTGGCCGTATAAATCTCTCCCCTGTAATTACTGGCTGTGAAATAGTGCCTTGTGTTTTATGCTAATTGCTACTGAATCCTGTGCAATTTAAAAGAAAATGATTCTTCTTCTCCCAGGTTGTTAGATTTTGGTGGCGCTCTGAAGTACCAGAATATCGATCTGGACAGTTGTCTGCTGTCACCGAGACCCACACCTACACAGGATGACAGAAGCTACAAGCTTACACCTCAGCCCACTGTGAAACCCATAGAGGCGCCTGAAAACTCATTGAGTCCCTCTTCCCCGGGCCACAGCTCTCCTTCCAACAAGAAAACTGTAAGGACTATGTAATATCAACTCCACGCAGTCAGTGTTTTGCTTCCATTTGATTCAGTTCACAAAAAGTGCATTTGCTGGCTGATCAAGGCTATCAGTTTGTGTTTATGTGAAATGTAGCAGTATTGTATGTGAATCAATGTGGAAGGGGCGGTATCAACCAAACTTCAGTAACCGGGCTCTTAAGAAAACTTGCATCAAGTATGGGGTAGACACAAGGAACTGCAAAGAGCAAGGAATCTTACATAGAACACAAAGCGCTGAAATATCTCAGCGGGTCAGGCAGAATCTCAGGAGGACATGGAAGTCCGAGGAATGGTCCTGACCTGAAACGTTACCTGTGCATGTTCTCTAGTGATGCTGCGTGACCCATTGAGATACTCCAGCACTTTGTGTTTAACCAGTGTGGGACCAGGTTTACGAGTGATCGTGGAGCTGAGGGGCTTACTAACCTGGCATTTTGCATCTTTTCTATGTAAGATGAATATACTTGCATTGATGTGTAGGAAGAAACTGCAGATGCTAGTTTAAACTGAAGATAAACACAAAAATCTGGAGTAACTCAGCGGGACAGGCAGCATCTCTGGAGTGAAATGTTACCCATTCCTTCTCTTTGATGCCTTATTAAAAATTAACAACCCTGAAGAAAAGATCTTTGAATTGCTTTCCTCTGCCTGAGGAAAGGCCAAGCACATGGCCAAGTATGAGACGTCTTTCCTGCTGCGTATATCCAGCTCCTTACACAGACTGACATCTTGTAACAAGGGCAACTGTTTCTCCCCCTCATTGCTGCATTTCTAAACTAAGTACAATCCGAAATCATCCTGTTTCAAAGTGAACTTGAAATATTACAGTTTTCATAATATTTGTCTCTTATTTAAATTGGAGTGAAGTGATGTTAGTGGCAGCAAGTCGCCCCCTGTTGGTGAATTTCAGAGTGGCACGGCTGCTCAGTATAAAGAAGGATCCCGACTCAAAACATCACCTATCCATGCTACTCCAGAGATGCTGCCAGACCCGTTGAGTTACTCCAGCACTTTATGTCCTTTTGTGTAAATCAGCATCTGCAGTTCCTTGTTCCTGTGCTGCTCAGTTGCAGTGACGCAGGATCGATCCTGGTCTCCAGTGCGGTCTGTGCGGGAGTCAAGATCGACCCGTCAACGGAGGGCTCGAGGCCCACGACCGAGGAAGAACAAGGAAGGCCTTGAACTTTATTTCGCCTTCCATCACAGTGAGGAATGTGTAGGAGTCACTGTGGTGGATGTTCTTGTGCTTTTGAGTCTGTTGCTTTTAATTGTATGACTGACCTGGCCATTGCAAAACATACTTGCCGAATAAAATCTGATTCTGATTCTGATTCTGATAAGACAGGCTTAGAAGGATATGGACCAAACGCAGACTGGTGGGACTAGTGTAGATGGAGCCGGGTCGGTGTGGGCCAGTTGGGCCGAAGGGCCTGTTTCCTCGACTCTATGTGAATGTAAGCAAATTAATTCCTGATAATACTTTTGTTGGTAAATATTTTATTGTCTGTCATTTCTGGACAACAGGCGCAGTGTGTCACAGAGGTGTTACCAGGCATTATTCCCGAAGCTTACCAGTTTGGACTTGCACAGGGAAGCCACATGATCCTCACCCTTGATGAAAAAACTGTGAGGAGAAAGTAAGTGTTTTCCTGTAATAGATGTGAAGGCTATCAATGACCTTTACTGCAGAATAATTTTAAGTGTACCTTCAAAAGGACATTTGAATTTTTTTGTACTGCAGGTATTGTCTGTGGCTCAATGCAAGGCATTGTCACTTCTGAGTCTGATGTCTGTGGGTTTACTTTCTACTCTGAAACTTCAAACCAAAAAGCTATACTGTACGTTCATCACACTTCCCAGCGAGTAGTGGTACTCTTAAATAAAAAGCAAAGCCCCGATTTTATCTGCTTTGTCAGATAACCATATCCGATCCTGGGCACTTTTCTAAGGAGATCAAATCCCTGGTCAATATTTACCTTTATCCATAATCAATTAAAAATATCAAATGTTTTTTTAAATACTGTTGCTCGTGGATACTTTAAATACTCTGCTGTGTATAAATTATCTGCCATCATTTGGGGAGAAGTTTAGTTTATTATTGTCCCATGTACAGAGGTACAGTGAAAAGCTTTTTTTGTTGCGTGCTATCCAGTCAGCAAAAAGACCATGCATGGTTGTAATCAAACCGTCCACAGAGTACAGACATGGGATAAAGGAAATAACGTTTAGTGCAATGTAAAGTCCGATTAAAGATTTTATGAAGGTCTCCAAGGTATTTGGTAGGTCAGGATCAGACTCTAGTTGGTGATAGGATGGTTCAATTGCCTGATAACAGATTGGAAGAAACGGTTGGAAAAAACGAAGGAAAAATAGATCAGCCATGATCAAATGGTGGAGCAGGCTCAATGGCTTAATTCTGCTCCTATTTCTTATGATCAGGATTTGGGAGAATGAAGCAAAGCACTTGTTAATTTTTCTTCTATGAATCACCAGTAGTATTTTTACTATAAAATAAAACTGTAACTTCACCAGTTATCCAGCAGAGGTCGCCCTTGTGCCTGCTGCAGTGAAACATATTGAAGTGGCATATTTGTAGTCAACTGCTTTAACTGTGCTAATCTCTATTAACCAGAATAATATTGGTTAGAGAATTTATTTATCTTGGAGTCTCGAATGCAGATTGTGTTATTAGTAGAAGATGGATATGTGATAGCTACTGAAAAAGGCGATGGATGCACAAATTAGATTTTCTAATGGGTCTTAGAGCTGCAAGGTGACGCAGTGATTGAGTTGCAGCCTTACAGCGCCAGAGACTGATTGATGGTACTGTCTGCATGAAGTTTTTTTTGTTCTCCCCATAATCTGTGTGGGTTTCCTCCAGGTGCTCCGGCTTCCTCCCACGCTCAAAAGACGTACAGGTTTGTAGGTTAATTGGCTTCGGTAAAATTGTAAATTGTCCCTAGTGTGTGTGTGTGTGTGTGTGTAGGATAGTGCTAGTGTACGGGGATTGCTGGTTGGTGCAGACTCATTGGGCTGAAGTGCCTGTTTCCATGCTGTATCTCTAAACTAAACTAATCTAAAAATTCCAGATCCCAGAAGCAATGCTGGGTTTTTTTCAAGGAAGAAGCCAAAATGTTAAAGATTTTAAATCTGCCTCAAATTGGACCTTGTAGTCCATTCTCAGGAAGCAGTTCAGCCAGCTGGAGGTTTGAACAGAGTGGGTATTTCCATTTTGACAAACTTTTGTCAGTTCATTGGGTAGAGCTTGGGTAGTGTGATGTAGAGAGAGGAATGTGCAGATCCCGATCAGTACGGTGCCTTTCTCAGCCATCTTTCAAGAAGCAGAAGTGTCCACTTCCATTTCGACCAGCGTGCTGCTTGCCGCTCAGCTATCACTAACATCCATTCCACATCTTCCCCCAGCCCCATCCCTCCACCTGGGGATTTCCTCCACGACTACTGTTTCACTTCTGGTGATTTCCCATTCCCTACCTCTCTGGTTGGCCATCAATCAGCTTTGATGTTGTGTGGGAAACCTGTTGAGAAGTCATTTAAAAGCCTCGCCTACAGTAAATGTCCAGGACATCTGCAAAAAAGCTCCCACAAGCACCACTGTGATAATCTGTTATCATTGTTTCTGAAGGAGGTGAGAGACAAAACAAGGAACTACCCACCTGTTAGCCTGACCTCAGCACAGGAATCTATTGTGTAGGGTCTAATGACAGATCCCCTTGAAACCAATAATGGGATTTAGCAGAGGGACACAAGGAACTGCAGATGCTGGAATCTTGAGCAAAACACAAGGAACTCAGCAGTTTAGGTCAGGCAGTATCTGTGGAGTGAAATGATAATATTGAACAGTAGGTATGGTCTTATGCAAGAAAAGTTATATTTGACCTAATCTACTGTGGAACTTTGAGAATGTAACACGTAGAAGAGAGAAGCGAGAACCAGTGGACATGGTGTATTTGGATTTTCAAAAGCCTTTCAATCAGGTCCCACACAGGAGATTGGTGTTGGCATCGGTTCATTAATGTCACGTGAAACGAGATACAGTTGAAAACTTTGTTTTGCATGGTATCTAGGCAAATCATACCACATGTGAGTTCATTCATACTGTACATTAGCAAAACAAGTAGTGTAAAGAGTGAAAGGAAATAGAGTGCAGAATATAGTGTTACAGATGGAAGTGAACACGGTTGGATAATAGGGAATTGAAGGTAACGTACTGATATGGATTCAGAATTTGTTATTGAACAGAAGGGAACAAATTGGAATATACAGATCGTTCTTATGTTGGCAGGGTGTGACCTTCAGCTCTGTAGAGTGTTTAGGCCACCGCTATTCTTTGAAAACGCATATCTCCATACAGGAACAGTTGCTTCCAGCTGTTATCAGGCAACTGAACCATCCTCCAACCAACTAGAAAGCAGTCCTGACTCCATCTACCTCATTAGAGAACCTCAGACCATCTTTAATCAGACTTTAGACAATAGACAATAGGTGCAGAAGTAGGCCATTTGGCCCTTCGAGCCAGCACCACCATTCAATGTGATCTTGGCTGATCATCCACAATCAGTACCCCGTTCCTGCCTTCTCCCCATATCCGCTGCCTCTGCTATTTTTAAGAGCCCTATCTAGCTTTCTCTTGAAAGCATCCAGAGAACCTGCCTCCACCATCCTCTGAGGCAGAGAATTCCACAGACCTGGTATTGAGACTCACCACTTTCTGTGAGAAAAAGTGTTTCCTCGTCTCCGTTCTAAATGACTTACTCCTTATTCTTAAACTGTGGCCCCTGGTTCTGGACTCCCCCAACATCGGGAACATGTTTCCTGCCTCCAGTGTGTCCAAGACCTTAACAATCTTATATGTTTCAATGAGATATCCTCTCATCCTTCTAAACTCCAGTGTACAAGCCAAGCTGCTCCATTCTCTCAGCATATGACAGTCCCACCATCCCGGGAATTAACCTTGTAAACCTACGCTGCACTCCCTCAATAGCAAGAATGTCCTTCCTCAAATTAGGGGACCAAAACTGCACACAATACTCCAGGTGTGGTCTCACTAGGGCTCTGTACAATTGCAGAAGGACCTCTTTGCTCCGATATTCGATTCCTCTTGTTATAAAGGCCAACATGCCATTTGCTTTCTTCACTGCCTGCTGTACCTGCATGCTTACTTTCATAGACTGATGTACAAGGACCCCCATATCCTGTTGTACTTCCTCTTTTCCCAAATTGACGCCATTTAGATAGTAATCTGCCTTCCTGTTTTTGCTACCAAAGTGGATAACCTCACATTTATCTGCATTAAACTTCATCTGCCATGCATCTGCCCACTGCCCCAACCTGTCCAAGTCTTTATCTTGCATTAACCGTTATTCCCTTTATGCCCTATCTATACACTGTGGACGGCTTGGTTGTAATCATGTATAGACTTTTCGCTGACTGGATAGCATGCAACAACAAAATTCTTCACTGTACCTCGGTACACGTGACAATAAACTAAACTAGTTTAGCTGGGGAACCAAATTTCATATTTCCACGCTTCTTGTTGAAAATCCAAATGGGATTGTGAGAAGGGAAGAAGATGAAAAGAGGCTTCAGGGAGGCTGAGGGAGTGGGTATGAATGTGATGGAACATCATATGAAAAACTGAAACTATCCACCTTGTATAGGAAAGAACTGCAGATGCTGGTTTAAATCGAAGGTAGACACAAAATGCTGGAGTAACTCAGCGGGACAGGCAACATCTCTGGAGAGAAGGAATGGGTGATGTTTCAGGTCAAGACCCTTCTTCAGAAGTGTCACCCATTCCTTCTCTCCAGAGATGCTGCCAGTCCTGCTGAGTTTTTGAAACTATCCACCTTGATGCATAGAACAGAAGAATATTTTTCAAATGGAGAGATTAAGTTGGGTTGATGTTTAAAGGAACCTGGGTATCCTTGTCTGGGTACCCCGTGACCCGTCTGAACAAGGGTCTCGCCCCGAAACGACACCTATTCCTTTTCTCCAGAAATGTTCTGACCCGCTGAATTACTCCAGCTTTTTGTGTCTATCCTTGTACATAAAACCTCACTGAAAACCAACATGCAGTTGCAGCAAATAATTAGGAAAGCTAATGGAACTTTGAATGGCCATGTTGAATAGTGAGCAGTCCAGAAGGGAAATATGGCCTCCTGCTCCAATTTGTATATGTTGAACTTTATTATGTGGGGATTTGAGTATAGAAGTAAATATATCTTCCAGCATGTAAAGAAGTATTGTGCTGCATTTTTGGTCTCTGTCCCTGTGATAGCTTGGACTTGCTATTGAGGGAGTGCTGCAAAGATTCACTATATAGATTCTTGGGATAGCAGGTTTGCTGGGTGCTGTATCATTATGAAGGCACCTCTTGTTGTCCCACTGAGTATACTCCTGCATATTGCATTGTGCCTTTATGACCATGCTAGATTGGTTAGAGTTAAATTAAATCTGGCAGCTATAAAAAGGGCATCCATGAGACACTGTGAACCATTAGTGACAACAGTCACATAGACCACCACACTCTAATCTGAGAGTTAGAGTTAGATTTAGCTCTTAGTGCTAAATGAATCAAGAGATATGGGGAAAACGCCGGAACGGGGTACTGATTTTGGATGATCAGCCATGATCATATTGAATGGTGGTGGTGGCTCGAAGGGCCGAATGGCCTACTCCTGCACCTATTTTCTATGTTTCTGATGGTTCAGCATATCACTCACTACCATTAATATCTAGCTGGGGATCAATTGAAGATGTGTTTAATTTAAACAATATGGTGACAGTCTCATGTATTCGATGTTTTGTATTGAAGCGTTTTCCACAGTTGTGGTTTTTATATTAAAAAAATCATAAATAAAAACCAGCTTAAAGGATTCTGCAGCAACAATTCTCATATGAATTTCATGTTCTAGGAATCAACATTCATTCCAGATCTGGACCAAAGCTGTGTGTAATCGAAAGACTGCGGTTACTTTAAAAACTGATGACTGTGTTTCCCATTTTGCTCAGATTTTCTATCCAGCTGAACATCAGAACATATGCCTCCAGCGGACTGCTGTACTACATGGCCCATCAAAACCAGATTGACTACGCAGCCCTTCAGCTTTGGATGGGCCGACTGCATTTCCTCTTTAACCTTGGGAGAGGCACAGCAGTGGCCGTTCTGCCGAACCCCATTAATGATGGCCAGTGGCATTCAGTAAGTCACTTAGTTAAGACTGTGGTCACTTCAGCTAGATCTGCTGTACCCCTCTAAGTTTTGTCTCCATTTACATGTAAGCTGCAATGTAAAAGACATTTCAATTTAACCTTCACATGATTGAGAAAACAGACAGCATAATCTCCACTCTGCCGCGAGTTTAGTTTAGTTTACTTTCAAGATGCAGCGTGGAAACAGGCCCTTCAGCCCAACAAGTCTGCACTGACCAGCAATCACCCTGTACACTAGTTCTATCCCACACACTAAGGAGAATTTACAAAAGCCAATTAACCTACAAACCTGCACATCTTTGGAGTGTGGAAGGAAACCGGAGCACCCAGAGAAAACCCACGCAGTCACAGGGAGAACGTACAAGCTCCATACAGACAGACTCTGTAGTCAGGATTGAACCCGTGTCTCTGGCGCTGTAAGCCAGCAACTCTACCACTGCGTCACTCTGCCACCCTTCTGTAAAAGGCAGGTGAAAGTCCTACCAAGGTATACAGTACGTCAGTGAAGATTCACCTTTGCCCAGTGCCAGGTGCCTCCTGATTTTCTGCATACCTCCCAAATTAATTCAACTGAAATTGTTCAGTGGGACTTTTACATGTTAGAAGATTACTTTTTAATTTTAATATTTAACCTGCCAAGTACTAGTGGTAAATGACGTGTAATTCCATGCATTAATTGTGATCTTTCTTGGAAATCAAATGGGGCGATAAATTGTCTTGAGAAGCAGGATCTACCTGCAATTGGAAAGGCAGTTCAGCCTTGCTTTGTGCAAAGGAAATTACACCTCACAATTTTTTTTGAGTTTTATGAAGGGGTGACCAAGGGATTGACATGGCTGGGCGATCTCCAAGGAATTTAGACTTTGGTCATTTAGGACTTTGACAAGGTCCTGTGTAGTAAGCTGGTTCAGAAAGTTAGATAAGTTGTTGGAGCAGAATTAAGCCATTCGGCCCATCAAGTCTACTCCACCATTCACTCATGGCTGATCTATCTTTCCCCCTCAACTCCATTCTCCTCCATTACCCCTGACATCCTTACCAATCAAGAATCTGACATTCCTTAAAAATATCCATTGACAGCTGCCACAGCCTTCTGTGATAATGAATACCAGAGATTCACCACCATCTGACTCAAGAAATTCCTCCTTTGGTTCTGCGGCTATGGCCTCTGGTCCTAGACTCTCCCTCTAGTGGAAACATCCTCGCCACATCTATTCTATCCAGGCCTTTCACTATTCGGTAAGTTTCAATGAGGTCCCCCCCCCCATCCTTCTAAAGACATCCTTCTAAAGCCCAGTGCCGTCAAATGCTCATCGTATGTTAACCCACTCATTCCTGGGACCAATTCTCCTAACCCTCCTCTGGACCCTCTCCAGCACCAGCACATCCTTCCTCAGATATGGGGCCCAAAATTGCTCGTAATACTCCAAATGTGGACTGACCAGTGCCTTATAGAGCCTCAGCATTTCATCGCTGTTTATGTATTCTAGTCCTCTTGAAATAAATGCTAGTATTGTGTTTGCCTTCCTTTTTACTGATTCCTAGACTCTCCCATTAGTGGAAACTCCCTCTCCTCGTTCACTATTCAAGATCTCCTGGGATTCAGTGTGAGCTGTTTGGGAGATTGGCTTGGTAATAGGTATGAAGGTGGTAGTGGAGGACTGTTTTCAGATTGGAGGCATGTGACCAGCTACCTACAGTGTGCCATAGGGATCGGTGCTTGTTTCTATATTAGTGATTCGATGAGAACGTAGGTGGCGTGGTTAGTAAGTTTGCGGATGACACCAAAATTGATGAAATAGTGCACACTGAAGAAAGCTATCCAAGATTACAGCAGGATCTATATTAATTTTGGAAAGTAGGCTAACGAATGGCAAATTTATCTTAACCCAGGCAAAAGCTAAGTGTTACTCGTTGGGAAGTTAGACCAGGGCAGGGCTTGCACAACAAATGGCAGAACCCTGGAAAGTGTTGTAGAACAGAGAGAATGAGGGGTACACTTCAATAGGGTGCCTTGAAAGTGGCAACACAGGTAGGCAGGGCGATGAAGAAATTTGCGAGATACAATTTCTCACTTACTAAGCCATGTCGACCATCCCTAATCGGTCCTTTTGTCCATTCAAATGCAAATAGTTTCTGTCTCTCAGAATCCTCTTCACCAACTGTGACCCATCACTGATAGCAGGCTCACTGGCCTGGGGATCCCTGGTCTGTTCTCGCAGCCGCCTTAAATAAAGCACAATGTTAGCCAACTTTCAGTCTTCGTGTATTAATAGCTCTTCCAATGAAGATTGGCAAAAAAGCAACAGGACCATGTGGAAATCAGTTATCTTGATTATATTCATATCAATAAAATAAAACTTATTACATGTAAACTTTACACTCGTCATACAAGATTTCTATGCGTCCACCACCATCAGTGCTTTAATATTATTATTATCATGTGTACCAAGGTACAGTGAAATTCCTCGTTTGTATAGTGAACAGTAAGATTATTGCCATAAGCAAGTACAGTCCCTGATTCAGTATAGAATGCATTGCAGCAGCCCACCAAGTCCACATATAAAAGTCGCCAAGTTTAGGCACCATTTTCAAAGTCCCAGCTGCAGCTGGCCATCAAGGCCCATTGCAGCCGTCGCCTTCATCCAGATCGTCCAGCGAACCATCGTCCCTCTCCTCACCCATCCTCATTCAGCCTTTGTGCCCCATGAGGAGGCGATGGGAGGCAAGGCCCCCGATTCTTTTTGCCGGCCCTTGTTCCTGCGTCCACCATCACCGACACCCTCCATCTTCTCTCCGTTTCCCTGTCCTCAGGGTCGAGCCTTGGGCGACTAGGCACCCACTCCAGATGGGGTTCACAGATCCTGGTGCCAGGGTATGATAGTGACCCATGCCCTGCTGACAGCGGCTGTCTTTGATTAGGCTTTTGTGCTTATACCTCTCTGGGTGTTAAACCTCATTGGAAACCTGCTGTATCCTGAAACCTGCTGTGCTAGACCTGGAAGAATAACACAAGCTGTTTTTGGACATCAGGTGACATCAGCAATTGTACTTCTCTGAGCAGTGATCTTATTGATGGTAAAAAAGGGGCCAGCTATAATTAGTGAACAACCAAATCATTGGGAAAGCAATCAGTTGTAAAGCTATAAATCAATTATTAAAACATCCCTTTCACTTAATCTATGAAAGGAAACAGTTCTGTTATTCAAAGGCAAATAGTATAGTTGTTGAAAACGGGATGTGAAACACAGCACAGTGCAGCACAGGAAAAGACCCTTCAGCCCCCAATGTCTGCGCCGAACATGATGCCAAGTTGAACTAATCTCCTCTGCTGTATGTGATCTTTGTCCCTCCATACACTACATATTCAAATGCCTATCCAAAAGCCTCTTAAATGAAGTTGTAATAGGCCCTTCAGCCCAACCTGCCCACGCCGACCAGCATGCCCCATCTACACTAGTCCCAGCTACCCGTATTTGTAACATCACCTCCCAACTTCTTTACTTTAATACTCTGACTCATGAAGATCAACAATGTCTTGACCACCGTATCTACCTTTACACATTAGTCTTTGCCACAGTGCCAATCTGTAATGGCACGTCCAAGGAACTCTGTACCCATGCTGATAGACCCCTCTAAATGCCTCTATCGTATCTGAAATATAAACAGATCAGTGTTTCACAACACTGTTGCCAATGGAATTAGATGTCTTAAGTTCAACTGCTTTATACTTTTTTTCTATATCTCACTTTAAAGGTAAAAACCGAATATGCAAAGCGTCGCGGCGTGATAACGGTGGATGGGAAGGAATCCAGATCTACTCTGGCTGATGGCGACTCATTGGAAGTGGAAGGAAAGTTATACCTTGGAGGCTTGCCGCTCGATTACAAAGCTAGGAAAATAGGAAATGTAAGAATAACTCCAATGTCTTTTTGCCAGCATGCTTCCCCTGCACTGATACAACCTGGTAAAATTGAGAAACAGCGTTCAATATATATATATTAACTGGCCAATATATTTATTGCCAAATATATTAACATTTCCCATGACGAACCATGTACAAAGGGATCAGAATGTTCTAATCAGGCCTTGAATGTTTTTACGTTTCGTTTACCTTTGGGATGTTTTCTCACTTTTTTATTCGTATTTGGTTATTTAAAAAATGCTTTACTGGAAGGGTGCATTAACTTTTGGGGTCTAGTAAATAGAGCTAAACTAAAATCACTCATCTACACTCCAGACAGGTAGAGGTTTGTCCTTCACAATACTAAGGACGTCAAGCAGTGGTTGTGGAGAGAAAAGCAGTTCAAATTTCAGGTCTCTCCACAGACTGGTGGTTTTTAGCCATGATCATATTGAATGGCGGTGCAGGCTCGAAGGGCCAAATGGCCTACTCCTGCACCTATTTTCTATGTTTCTATGTTTATTCACCTTAACTACTTTTTTGATAAAATGTTTTCCTTAACAGGATTGATCGTGATTTTACATAATAGTCACGACACACCAGAAGACCATTCAGCCCATTGGTCTGTGCGAGGACCCAGCAGACCATTTCTATAAGTCTGCTTTCTACTCTGATGGAAGTGTTGCACAGTCCATTGGGCTGAATGGTCGTCTAAGAGTTTAGAGAGATACAGCGTGAAAACAGGCCCTTCGGCCCACCTAGTCTGTTCTGACCAGCGATCCCCGTACACGAGCACTATCCTACATACTAGGCACAATTTCCAATCTTTACTGAAGCCAATTAACCTACAAACCTGTACATCTTTGGAGTGTGGGAGAAGAAAAATGAATGAGGACATAATTTCTATGCAGTTGACGTTTCTGGTGTAGAGATTTATCAATGAAAATAATAATTTCACCAGTATTTGTGTGGGGAGGGCATTGCTGCTTTCATTATTAGTTAGAACCAAATAATTCTAGCCCAATGTCTAAATAAATGTTTTTCAGAATAGCATCATACAGCTTGTAAAGAGGTCCTCAGCCCAACATTTCCGTCCCAACCAATATACAATTGAGCAATAGTCTCAAAACCTAATTTGTCTCTCGAGCAAATGAACAATTGCCTAAATAACAGCTGCACGGTGGCACAGCAGTAGAGTTGCTCTCTTACAGTGCCAAACACCCGGGTACGATCCTGATTACAGGTGCTGTTTGTGCAGAGTTTGCACGTTCTCTCTGTGGGTTTTCTCCGGGTGCTCTGGTTTCCTCCCACACTTCAAAGATATGCAGTTGTGTAGGTTAATTGGCTTTGGTTAAGATTATAAATTGTCCCTAGTGTGCAAGATTGTGCCAGTGTACAGGGATCGCTGGTTGGCGCAGACTCAGTAGCCCGAAGGGCCTGTTTCCGCGCTGTATCTCTAAAGTCTAACAAAGGTCGTTGATTTGGAGAGCTGCTTTGATTTAGCGATGATAGAAAGGAGACCTGCAGCATTGAACTAAACTAAACTAAGCAGCATAAGCATCGAATGTCCGAATTAGGATTGCACAATCATATAATACCATCTGAATTTCGCTCATCTTGAGCTCTGAGTTTAGAGGTCCTTCTCAGCCAAGAAAGGTTTAGACGTTTATGGACCAAACGCATGCAAATGGGACTAGGTTACGTGGAGCATATACTGTAGGTTAGCATGGACGTGTTGACTGAAGGGCCTGTTTCCAGCCTGACTCTCTGTCTATGACTGCTGGATCGCTGTGACTTGGAATATGAATCACTTATGGAAGGGGAAGGGAGCAGAGGAAGGAAGGAGAGTAAAATGTCCCTCACCACATATTAAGGAAATAACATTATCAGCATTTATTGAATTATCTTCATTCTATGCTGTTCTCTTCTTAATGAAGGATGTAGCAGATCCGTGCAGGAAATGAAAACAGGATTCCAGGACAGCAAACCATGTTAATAAAAATATCTTCCTATTTTCTGTTTATATTTGTAAACTTGAAGCTTCAGTAAAAATTAGCACAAAACTGAGATGAACAAAATACTGTCTAATTCTCAGATATAAAGAGATCGGTTAGTTGCTCTGCACTAATGCGGTCAGATACTTGCATAGAACATAGAACGGTACAGCGCAAGAACAGGCCAGTTGGTCCTTAATGTCTGTGCCGAACATGATACCAAGACGTTCTCTTAACCAACTGCACATAATCCACATCCCTCCATTCGCTGCATATCCATATGCCTATCCAAAAATCTCCTAAATGCTACTATTGTATCTGCCACAACCACCAACCCTGACAGCACCTGGGTTGCAGCTAGTGAATCCACTTGAGACATATGAAGTTCAGAACAGCATTAATATGAGGGGTAGATGGATGTAATTATCTAGGTGTTGAAGGTTTGCCTCATGCACTTACAGCCACAGGTTGAAGTGTTTGCCCGAACCCAAGATAACTTCCCAATCTGGAAAACTCAGCACAGGGAAGCAAATTGATCCACTTAACTGTTGCAGCACACTGTGTGTGCAGCCAATCTTGTTCCTGCTCAAAAGGAAATCTCATCTTCTAACATTAAAAATAAGAATCAGTTTTATCCTTGATCTGATATCCAGGCCCCAGTCTCGACCCGAAACGTCACGTTTTCCTTTTCTCCAGAGATGCTGCCTGACTCGCTCAGTTACTCCAGCATTTTGTGTCTATCCCCAGTCCTAGCCATCTGGGTCCAATGCTTGGTCAACACCATCTGTCGACCATCAACCTAACAGACCATCAGCTTTTCCCCGCCCTACACCAGTGGCAGATGGATACTCTGTTAACTGCCAAAGTATTTACCCATTCCTGAAGATTCCCGTCAGAATTCCAGTGGGTCTTTTGAAATCCCCATGGACTTTGTTATTTCCCCACCTCACCCATATCTCCATGAGGGGAATTTGAGTGAAGTGGAAGAGGACAGTAACAAACCATCCATCTGTATATAGAAGCAAGGAACTAAAGGTGCTGGTTTACAGAAAAAAGTGTTGGAGTACCTCAGCGAGTCAGGCAGTATCTCTGGAGAATGCAGATAGGTGACCTTTCAAGTTGGGACCATTCTCCAGTCTGAAGAAGGATCCTGACCTGAAATATCACCTAACTATGTTCTCTAGAGATAGACACAAAATGCTGGAGAAACTCAGCGGGCCAGGCAGCAATCCCAGAGAATTTAGAAGGGCAAAGTTTTGGGTCTGGACATTTCTCCAGAGATGCTGCCTGACCCGTTAAGTTACTTAAACAGTTTATGTCTTCTTTCATCCATCAATGTGACCAATTTTGCCGTACAATCTTTTGAAAGGTTTTGAAAAACCTTTTTTTTAAATTTTCCAGTAAGTGTAGACAAAAGCTATGCAAACTAATGCAGGAGTTGAAGGTTATCTTCCTTCAGACATAGTGTGGGCTTGCCATTGCCAAAGGCCTAATTGTTCCTGAGTAGACAGCAATGAAGCATCCTTTGGAGTATCTGCAGGCTTGGTAGCTAAGACACTGTGCTGTTGAGTTGGAGATTCCAGTGACAATAAAATAATACACTTGCCAGACAGTGGGGCAAATGAGTTCACAGTGACCTCCTGTTTCCAATGGCTTTGAGATGCTTTTGAAGAAGCTGTGGCAAATAGTTACTGTCCATTATGATAACTCTCCACAACGTACAGTAAAGGGCCTGTCCCACTTGGGCATCATTTGCGCGTCACGCAGGTGGCGCGCGAAGATTTTGTGAATCCCAAAATCCTGGGGCGCCGCACGTCACTGCCTATGCCACCGGGTCTCACCACGCGCCATGCATGCGTAATGCATGCCATGCACGCGTCACGACCTGTAAATGATGTCGCGTCGTGACGCGTAAATGATGTCGCGTAAATGACGCGCATATAACGCCCAAGTGGGACAGGCCCGTAACTATTTCTTGTATGGTGCTTTAGAGATAGACTTGCAATGGTCTGGCAGTATTTAATGGCTGGTTAAGGCTAACTTGCATGTAAGCAGATTTGCATGTTGACTCCTGGAGTGCAACTGAGCAAATACAGGCAAGTTGAAAATGTCTCTTTACTAATGCATTAAACCTTCACCCTGTAGCATTCCCTCAGCCAGGAATACATGGCCTCATATGTAATACTGTTAAAGCAGTGCTTAAGTGCTCATGGACATTAGGCCATCTGTGACTGCTTCTGTAAATATTCTAATTGCTTTATGGGCAGCCTGTTTAGTCAAGACTGGGTTCAATTGAGGACATTTGTCTTGATTTGGATATAAATGCTGAGCACTCAAAGCATTGATGTTAAGCAGTGGTTTACCCATTTATTCGAAGCAGCCTGATCGAGCCTCAGAATAAACCCCCAGAGGGATCCAGCAAAGCCTGTTACTTATTATCATTTGAAATTTCAGCAATTGGAAAATATAATCAAAGAATCTCATTGCAATTGTCTCTGCCTGGTCCAAGTTAAACCACATTAATGCAACATTGTAGAAAGCATTAAATCCCATTAAATGAGCAACAGCTCAAGCAGTTTCAATCTTATTACACTTTCATTTCATTGTCTGTATGTTTTGGGTTTCTATGTTCCTCAGGCAACACACAGTGTTCCTGCTTGTCTTGGCGGTGTAACCTTGAACAACAAACCCTTAGACATGGAAAGGCCGGTCTCTATCCTTGCAGTGAGCAGATGTTACGCTGCCATCCAGGAGGGCTCGTTCTTTGATGGCACTGGATTTGCTGCACTGGGTAAATAACATTCAATGTGAAGAAGTTCTGTTTAGAATCAAGGAACTGCAGATGCTGGTTGACACAAAAGGATGGGGTGGCATTGTGGCGTAGCAGGAGAGTTGCTGCCTCACATACTCGGGTGCTGTCTGTGTACAGTTTGTACGTTCTCCATGTGACCGCATGGGGTTAGTCCAGATCCTCCGGTTTCCTCCCACATTCCAAAGACGTGCGGGTTTGTAAATTAATTGGCTTCTGTAAAATGGTCCCTATGGTGTACAGGTGATCGCTGATCAGCATGGAAGTTGAGCAAGCCTGACTAAGAAGGGCTCGACCCGAAACATCACCCATTCAAGTTCTCCAGAGATGCTGCCTGATTCGCTTAGTTTAGTTTAGAGATACAGCATGGAAACAGGCCCTTCGGACCACAGGGTCCGCTCCAAGCAGCGATCCCCACACATTAAAACTATCCTATACACACTAGGGACAATTGTTTATCCGTAAACCAAGCCATTTAACCTACACATCTGTACATCTTTGGAGTGTGGGAGGAAACTGAAGAACTCGGAGGAAACCCACGTGGTCATAATGAGAACGTACAAACTCCGTACAGACATCACCGGTAGTCGGGATCGAACCTGGGTCTCCGGAGCTGCAAGAGCTGTAAGGCAGCAACTCTACCGCTGCACCACCGTGCCACACTGGCGTTACTCCAGCACGATGAAGAAGTTCTATTCAGCTTCCAAGGGCATATGTGAAGGGCCCCATAAATGAGATCCACGATTAAACTCATTTGAATCTTGCACAGTTCCTCATGTTCTCTAATTATCCTAAGGCGGTTGTGTAATTTGGAAAGAACAGGGGAAGAAACAGTCTTTCTGAGGGCAATGTACATGGGCATTAAATCCTGCTTTAAAAACAAACTGTTGGAGGAATTCAGCGCATCAGGCAACATCTGTGGAGGAAAATGGAGGCAACATTTTCACACGGAGAGTGGTGGGTATATAGAATGAGCTGCCGGAAGAGGTTGCTGAGGCAGGTTATTTGACAGCAATTAAAAGATATTTGGACAGGTACATGGATAGGAAAGGTTTAGAGGGATATGGGGTAAACGCAGGCAGATGGGACTAGTGTAGATGGGTATCTTGGTCGGCATGGGCAAGCTGGGCCGAAGGGCCTGTTTCCGCATTGTAATAGATACTTAAGGAGAGGGATGAGCAGAATGTTCCACTCCTTCTGCATGGATGCACAATGGGTGATGTCGCTTGGCCAGTAATTATGAGAGATTTTCAGTTTAGTTATAGAGATACAGCATGGAAACAGGCTCTTCAGCCCACCAAGTCTGTGCCGACCAACAATCACTCTGTACACTAGTTATATACAACACTCTAGGGACCATTTACAGTGGCCAATTAACCTACAATCCACACGTCTTTGGAGTGTGGGAGGAAACCAGTGCACCTGGAGGAAACCCACGCGGTCACAGGGAGAATGCACCCGTACTCAGGGTTGAACCTGGTGCTGTGAGGCTGCAGCTCTATTGCTTCGCCACTGTGCCACCCCTCAATGCTAGGGACCCGATGCTGCCAGTACAGCAGTGAGTACAAACGTTACCACTTTGATACTCTGTGCTGCACTGCGATTGCGAATGATGCAGAGCCATTAGTTCAAATCCCAAATAGTAACTGAGAAATTGAAATTCAATAAAATAAATCTGGCATTAAGAAGGTGTTATCAGTAACAGTGACGGTCAAAACATAGAATTGTTGATAAAGCCCACGTCTTCACCAGAGCCTTGTGGGGAAAGACGTTTCCTGTACTTGTGCCACTCACATTACCATGAAAATGTGGTCAATATATTAACACTCCTTTGAAATGGCCACACGCTGACCACTAAGTTCAGGTTAGGATGGACATCAATGTTTATACCCTGTGAGTGAATTAATTCAAAAGCAAACAAAATTTGCCAGGACAGTTGTGTAGAGCTGCTTCCTCACAGTTCCCCGTGATCCAGGTTCAATGTTGACTGCAGGTGCAGGCTGTGAGACTGTCTGGGCTTCTTCCAGACACTGCAATTTACAGTTTAGTTTATTGTCACCTGTACCGAGGTACATTGAAAAGCTTTTGTTGAGTGCCATCCAGTCAGTGGAAAGACTATACATGATTACAATCGAGTCATTTACAGTGTATAGATACATGATAAGGGAATATCATAGTTAAAGTAAGAAGATTTGCGGTAGGAACAGAGATTGAAGAGTGTGGAGTAATTGTAATATGTGATTGTAAATCTGCTTCGGTGACTAGCATGCAAATAGTCGCCTTATGGTAATGTGGCAATTTCGTCCCACATTACTATAAGACCATAACACATAGTAACAGAATTAGTCCATTTAGCAATTAGGCATGTATCTGTACACTGTGGACGGATTGATTGTAATCATGTATAGTCTTTCCGCCGACTGATTAGCACTCAATAAAAAGCTTTTCACTGTACCTCAGAATACGTGACAATAAACTAAACTAAAGAAACATGTATTTCCCCTGGTGTGTAGGTGGGTTGTATGGAGCTGTGGAGAGGATAGAAGGGGATCAACATAGGATTAGTGGATATTGGTACTCATTGGTTGATGTGTTCATGATGAGTCAAAGATCCTGTTTCTGTACTCTGTGATGGACCATTTCATAGTGGAACTTAACCCACCAATGGAGGAGAAGAGGTGGAGAGTTATATTGAGTCACTGTTCTCTGGCTCTTTGTGTGGACAGATAAGCAAACTGTGTTTTCTTTTGCCACAGTAATACGTCTCATTTGAGACTTCTGAACAATGGACTAAACGCTGTTTTGTGTTTTTTATTTGCAGTCAAAGAAGGTTACAAAGTGAGGTCAGACTTAATTGTTGCATTTGAGTTCCGCAGCACATCCAGGAACGGCGTGCTGCTTGGTATCAGCAGTGCCAGGATTGACGCCATTGGCCTGGAGATCGTAGATGGCAAGGTACGAAAGAAAACATGTCTTCCTGCTTCAGATTTATTCAGTGGACCATGTGCAGTAGACAGGCACTCGAGATCAGCACTTGTAGATAGCTATAGGAAGCATGTTATCAAGCGGAAAGAGTACAGAAAAGATTTGTTAAGGGTGTTGCTGAATCAAAGCTAGACACAAAAAGCTGGAGTAACTCAGCGGGACAGGCAGCATCTCTGGAGAGAAGGAATGGGTGACGTTTTGGGTCGAGACACTTTTTCAGACTAGTCAGGGAAAAGGGAAACGAGAGATATACATGATGATGTAGAGAGATAAAGAACAATGAATGAAAAATATGCAAAAAAGTAACAATGATAAAGGAAACAGGCCATTGTTAGCTGTTTGTTGGGTGTATACGAGAAGCTGGTGCGACTTGGTTGCGGGAGGGATAGAGAACGAGGGTTACTTGAAGTTAGAGAAATCAATATTCATACACTTGCTGAATCATCTGGGCAGCTTAGGTGATAAGGAGACATTTTATAAGCTCTTTTCCCTGGATATTCCCAGTATATAAAAGACATTTAGACAGATACATGGATGGGAAAATAATTGGAGAGATATTGGCCAAATGGAACTAACTCGAGTAGGCAACCTGGTCTTGTTTCAATGCTGCATAACTTTTATGATTCAAATGGGCAACTTGCCTTCAGTGCCAGTTTACACCAGGCAGCATATTGGAGCATATTGGCCGTGTCCCCTTTGACTGTACATAAACAAAAACTTGCCAGAGGGACAGTCCAGAGGAGGACTCCGTGGCTGGTTCCTGAACCTGTATTTTTACATCCTGTTATAATGCTTTGTCTTTTTGACCGCAGCCCAAATTATGTATTAGTGGGACAAAGAGAACTTTATCCATGAGAGAAAACACCATTACAGCATATATCCTTCAGATTAGGGCAGGTTGATTCAATTTCTGCATGATTCATAGTAAGATTTTAAGCCTGTCAACTTTTCTGATAGTTGGACACCATGCTATTATCCAGGCACCCCCGGTTAGGGAGTTGCTCTCCTATGTTTTGTACCTATTCATTGTAACCTACACATGTAGTGCGTAAATATGGCCTGCTGCCAGGTACAACCACTATAGGCTCACTGAAAGGGATCTATGCTTGCTGGGCTGTGCAGAATATGTAAGGAGCTTGAATGAATTGTCAGGTCAGACCTTTGGAATAATGACCTTTGAAATAATGATAAATTGCTAACCAACCTCTGAAGGATCACCATCTAACACCTGTGGATCAATTTCTCCATTTTGTATTTCCTGTCGTATCAAGACTTGATCCAATCTAAAAGCTCATGCTGAAAGTATAAATATGATACAAACTTCCAGATCTCCTCCATTCTGAATGACTGAATGAGTGGGGGGTGGAGGGTGACGGCAGGTGAAGAGATGGTGGGAATAACAGGAGCACACCGGGACAAGTTGAATCAGTTGTGATCTTATTGAATGACAATACTAGTTAAAGGGACCAATTGAGGTTACTGGCGCTGACACAGGAGTAAGCGCCACCGCTCGCTGTCCTGTTATCCATCGCCCGCTGACCCGCTCTGCTCTATGATCTTTGCTCTTGAGCTGTTCCTGCTCCCGACGGCAGTCGGAATTTAAGGATTTGCGGGAAGCGGCTGACATGAACGAGGCCGACGAGCGGCAGGAGAGTGTTCAGACGGAGAGCACTGCCAGAGTTGAGCGGGCTGGGGGAAGGCACTGAGGTGGCGGCCAGTTCTGCTGTACGGTTCCTGGCGGCCACTCGCAGCCACCCGAGCTACTTCTCTCCCCGGCTACAATGCGGTGGCTCCACACCCGGAGCGGCGTGGCAGCGGTGAGCGAGTGAGTTGCTGGCATGATCCCCGACCCCTTCTTCTCAATGCTCCTGCCTGGACTGACCCGGGCCAGACTCCCCACACGCTGTGAAAGGAACTCTCCCTCCCCAGCGGCCCTGTCCTTTTACAGCCGCTTCCCATCAGCGGCCAGCAATGAGTGATAGCCAATTCTATCTTTCTGGACTAACAACCTAACCTTCGGCCTCCAAGACGCAGTTAGATTTCCGTGCCTTATTTTTGGGTAAAAAATTAGGGTTAGGTTTAGGCCTGGTGCAGGGAATTCTCTTTAACAGTTCATACCTCTTCCCTACCAGGTCCTGTTCCACGTAAATAACGGAGCTGGGAGAATTACTGTCAGATATGAGCCCAAAGATGCAAGCCAGCTGTGCAATGGCAAGTGGCATAAACTTCGAGCCAATAAGAGCAAACATCGTATTGCACTGACTGTGGATGGAGTTACTGTGCAGGTTGATAATCCTCACATACATTCGACCTCAGCAGAAACTAATGATCCAATCTACGTGGGTGGCTATCCAGGTATGTATTCTTTGCAAAATGATTTCTCCAGTTACTTTTTCTCAGCAAATTAATGGTATGAATATTGTCATCACATAAATGCAATCAATTTTGAGTTAAGCTCTTCGGCACACCGAGTGCATGCCAACCAGCGATCCCCGTACATTAACACTATCCTACCCCCTTGGACAATTTACAATTATACCAAGCCAATTAGCCAACAATCTTGTATGTCTTTGGAATGTGGGAGGAAACCGGAGCACCCAGAGAAAACCCACGTAGGTCACAGGGAGAATGTACATACAGACAGCATCCACAGTCTCTGGCATTGCAAGACAGCAACTCTATCGCTGTGTCACTGTGATACCCAGTTCCAATGTACTTTCAAATTGGATAAGCATGTCAGAGAGAAAAAAACGGTTGGTGTGTGGAGAAAGGGCAAGGTAATGGGAACCTTCCAAGAGTTAGCATCAACTTGATGGCCAAATGGCCTCCTTCTTTACTATAACAATTGTATCGAGATCAGAACCAACACCATTGAGTACATTAGAAATGGGATTTCCAAATAAGACAAGTTGCAAGATTGTTTAACAGTGGTAGTCTTTTCATCATTTGGTATTCGTTAAAACAACCTAAGCTTGAACAGTTAAATTAAATAAGCCTTACCGTAAGCAATGTACCTGTCCAAATATTTTTTAAATGTTGTGATAGGACCTGGGAGTCCAACTGCTTCCTCTGGCAGCTTGTTCCATATACTTATCACGCTTGTTTAAAAAAAGTTGCCCCTCAGGGTCCTATTAAATCTTTCCCCACTCACCTTAATCCTATGTGTCCTTTGGTTCTTAAGAACAGTTCAAGCCTGTTACAAGAGGCTTCAAGAGGAACCTATGGAAGTAACATCACTCTGCTACCCCCATTCTCTTTCAGCTTTGAAACAAATACAACAATAATTTTTAATATTACCGAATAGTGAAAGGCCTGGGCACAGTGCATGTGGAGAGTCTAAGACCAGAAGGCACAACCTCAGAATGAAAGGACGTACATTTAGAAAGGAGATGAGAAGGAATTTCTTTAGTCATAGAATGGAATTTCTTTAGTCAGAATCTGTAGAATTCATTGCCACAGACGGCTATGGGGGACATCATTGGATATTTTTAAAGTGGAGATTGACAGATTCTTGATTAGTAAAGTTGTCAAGAGTTTTGGGGAGAATACAGGAGAACGGGGTTAAGAGGGAATGAAAGATCAGCCGTGATTGAATGGTGCAGTAGACTCGATGAGCCGAATGGCCTAATTCTGCTCCTATGACATGAACTTCACCTGAAGGTAGCTCGGTTCTTAATGTCTCCACCCACCTAAATTACAAGAAGCACTCCATTGGCAGACACAGTGGTATTGGTTCACGTGGCTAATAATGGGAACAGGATCTGCAGACAGAAAGAACAACACTATGAGCATATTGCTGGGGCCTTGTTGACAGGTTTGTGAGTGCTTTCCAACATAAAATTATGAGTTGAAAAGTCAGTTGACAACACAAAAAGAAATAAATAAAGTTTAGCATTGCCAAATATTAGAGAATATTTATATATATGTGTGTGTGTGTGTGTGTGTGTGTGTCCGTGTGTGCGTGTGTCCGTGTGTGTGTCACCCCATGATAAATCCTGTTTATTTGTGTTGCCAGCAGGAGGTTAGGCTGGTCAAGAGTGCATTTACTTTTTCAATACTGCCACACAAAACTCAAATAGCCAGTACATTCCCTACACCCTGTGCTCCCCTCCCTTTTCTCACAGAAAGTTGCACGGGGTCAACACAACTCTGCCACTATGTTCATTATTGAAGAGGTGCTGTCCCAGAATGAGGGATAAAGGCCATTCAGGACAGAGCTGAGGAGAAATGTCTTCAGTGAGTGCAGTGAATTAAGACACAACGTCAGAGTCAGAACCTTTTTTTCCCAGGGTGGAAATGTCAAAAACTACAGGGCATAGCTCTAAGATGAGAGGGGGAAAGCTTAATGGAGATATGCAGGCCCGGTTTCTTTACTGGTGGGGTCCTAGAACACATTGCAAGGGATGGTAGTGGAAGCAAATGCGCTGGTGGTGTTTAAGAGGCTTTTAGATAGGCATATGGAAGTGCAGAATATGGATAATGTACAGGCAGACCAAATAGATTTAACTTGGTATCATGTTCTGCTCAAACTTTGTGGGCCAAAGGGCCGGTCCTATGCTATACTGTTGTATGTTCTATGTTAACAGTAGATTGTTTTAGATAAGTGAATCAAAGAATATGGAGTTAGTCCAGTACGTTGGATTTAGTTAAAAGGGAAGGTAGACACAAAATGCTGGAGTAACTCAGCGGGTGAGGCAGCATCTCTGAAGAAAAGGAATGCGCGATGTTTCAGGTCGAGACATCGCGCATGACATCGCTGATGTCATGGAAGGGGGCGGGACAAAGATAGAATGTAGGCAGACACAGTAAGACTAGTGGGAGAACTGGGAAGGGAAAGGGGATGGAGTGAGAGGGAAAGCAAGGCCTATCTGAAGTTAGAGAAATCAATGTTCATACCGCTGGGGTGTAAACTACCCAAGCAAAATATGAGGTGCTGTTCCTCCAATTTGCGCTGTGCCTCATTCTGACAATTGAGGAGGCCCAGGACAGAAAGGTCAGATTGGGAATGGGAGGGGGGAGTTAAAGTGCTGAGCCACTGGGAGATCAGATGGGTTAAGACGGACTGAATGGAGTTGTTCAGCAAAACGATCGCCGAGTCTGCGCATGGTAAGGAAGTTGACTCCTGGAACAGCGGTTACAGTAGATGAGGTTGGAGAAGGTGCAGCAGTTAAAAGGTCAGACATAATTTTATTGAATGGGTGAGCCGACACAAGGGACAGAATACTCTTCACGCTTCCATTTTTTGAGTTCTTATGTGACCTTGAGCTGTCAGTTGCCTGACGATGTTATCCTCTTACTTTCTTATAAATGTTGGTGGACTGCTCAAACAGTGAATGGAAAATATAGACTAATAGCATTTCAATCCCTGTCCAATGTGTATATGTGTATTCCTTCAGCAGTGGATAGACACAGGTGACAGAATACCAGGTTGCTATATTCTCTGTCCGATGGTGCATGATACTCAAAATATCTCGCTTTCATTGTGAATTGCTTCAAGCCTTTAAATAATTTCAAACTCGTGACAGCTTTTTAAATATTCACTGTAATGCTTAATACAGTAAATGAAAGCCTTTGAAGCAAGTATATTTGTGTCCGTTTTTCGGCTGAAGAAGCCTACGGTAACACGTGCATGTTTATCTGTTCCAACAGCTAATGTGAAGCAAAATTGCCTGACCCTTCAGAAACCATTCCAAGGCTGCGTGAGGAACCTCAAGCTGACAAAGAACCAACAGACAGAGGCCTTTGACTTCAGCAGAGCTTTTGATCTCCGAGGAGTCTTCCCACACTCCTGTCCTGGCACGAAACACTAGCTTCGAAGAGAAGGTTTTTAAAGCAAACTGGAGCCATACCTATCTTACCATTGTATTAAGTGTTCTCCTCAACTCAGAATAACTATGCATTTTACATCCAGCAAGAATTCCTGTTTATGAAAGTTGCTTAACTAAATCATTTTGTACTGTACAACAAGTACCTCCATAAAAGCAAGCATTAACAGCAAGAGAGCGAATATTTTAATATTTTGTCATCCAGGTTTACAATTGATCTTCTTTGACAGTATTTACTGAATATTAAACTTTGTTCATTTTGAATATTTTAACGTTTTCCTTTGTAATTAAAGTGCAAACAAGATTTGATCAGGTGGTGTCTTGTATTTTGTACTTCCACCAACATAGGACCTTTAAAACAGAAAATATAGCTCTCCTTAAAGTGACATTGTTAACCTATCATTTGAGCTTCAAAGCCTTCGGGTGAGAAATTATATTTACTCAACATTCAAAAGTCTGGCCAAATGATCCAGAGACAGGGGTTCAAATCCACCATTTGAAATAAAAAGCAATTACAATAACAAAATCAGCAATGTAACCAGCACATTTTGTTTAGAAAATAGCAGGTTGTGGAAAGGAAAGACAAAAGCTAAAGGCATTTGGGAGCATAACCATCTTCAGTACTCCTACCAGTCAAATGCCATTCTTAATGGCAACTATATCAACATTTTTTCATGGTCAATGATCAATGGTGCTTTATTGTCACGTGCAACCGCACATGAAATTATTTTTGTTCATGCAGTTCAGTAAAGCATTGCCATACGTAAGCACAATCCCTGATTATCCAAATGTACAGAAATGGTCCACAGAGACTGCATGCAAGAGGCGCCACATTTTGGTGCCATTCCAAAGTCCAGTCTGCACTCTAGGTCTTATGGTGCAGAGCCCAAACCAGGCGAGCCCCAGGCTGCTTCATGGCCTCCAGCGAACCAACAAACCCGTCCACCTTGTGCCCCAGGGGGTGCCTCCCACAGCCGAAGGAGGAGGACGCGGAAGGCAAGACCCCAGTTCACTCTCCTACCAGTTTTGCTCCTCACTTCTGTCACTATGTCTAACCATGGGAAATCACACCCCAGCAACATTACCGAACCGCCGTATTCTGATGTGTGCAATAATTCAAGAAGGTAACTTACCGGCACCTCCACAAGATTAATTTGGGATGGTCAATAAATGCTGGCTTTTATGATTCATGATTCATAAAAGTTCATGATTATTTTTTTTATCGCTCAATATGACTGTCTCTCAAAAGCTGCAGCAACAAATAAAGCCTCTTAACCTGCCCTCTCATTGAAATAGCCCAGCCAACTATTAATTTATGAAGTGACTAAGAACGGGTGATAGTCAACATCCTTGCTACCAAAGATGAAGCCAGAGTACCAGTGAAAAAATGATCAAAGTTATATATGAGGTGATTGCACAGCTAACAGGTTTAAGTCACTTTCTTCCCCTTTTAACATCCAGGTCTACGCCCCAAGAATGGTTTAAAAAAAACCCTATTTGTTTAATTAAGGGCGGCACAGTGGCGCAGCGGTAGAGTTGCTGCTTTACACCTGAGAACGGATTTGATCCTGACTACAGGTGCTGTATGTACGGTGTTTGTATGTTATCATTGTGACCAAGTGGGTTTTCCCTGGGTACTCCCATTTACTCACACATTCCAAAGACGTACAGGTTTGTAGGTTAATTAGCTTCGGTAAAATTGGGACTTGGCCCGAGTGTGGAAGATAGTGTTAGTGTACGGAGATTGCTGGTCAGCGTGGACACCGTGGGCTGAAGGGCCTTTATCCACTCTGTATCTCTAAAGTCTATACTCTTCTTTCATTTGTCAAATATCATAAGGTCATAAGTTATAGGAGCAGAATTAGGCCGTTCGGCCCATCAAGTCTACTCCACCATTCAATCATGGCTGATCTATCTCTTGCTCCTAACCCCGTTCTCATGCCTTCTCTCCTTAATCCCTGACACCGGTACTAATCAAGAATCTATCTATCTCTGCTTAAAATCTTTGATATATTTAGTCTAACCCTCATAATTTTGAGATGTTTGGGAGAAAAAGCAAAATATGAATTTAATCCTTAGAAGGTTTCTTTATATAAACTGTTGTGGGCATATTGAAAGTGGGTGTTGCGATGTAGGCAAATTTGCCAACTCCCAAATATTGTGAAATACCATTGTGGAAGGTACTGGCTGAATATTGACAGTCAGATTTGATCTGATTTTTACAGGGGTATGAGGAGTTAAATTAAGTTTTAAATTGTTATATCACACATTATGATTTAATTCCCTCTCACCTGAAGTGCCTTTGCTGTGAATCTGCAATGAAATGTAATCACTTCTGTTTCCCAGCTTAAGGTGGAGTCCAGCATATAACATCACAATTTCTTGGCACTCAGTCAGATGACGCACATCAATTAGAACAAGCCTTGCATTGTGACCTGCAGCTAATTCCCCTGAACAAAGGTGTACTCCCATGTTGATCAGAAATGTTTAAAGCAGCTTGCAGTAATGTGCTTAATGTATGTTTCAAAAGAAAGCATCCCTACAGCTATGTGAAAGCAAACAAAGGTAAATCAATGTCATTTCACAGTTGTGCTGGATAGAAATTTATTAAAAGTATCTTGCGATGCAAGTCCATAGCTCCGTGAAAGTGGCAAGACAAGCAGCTGATGCGGTGAAGGTGGTGTATGGTGTACTTGCCATTATCAGTTGGGGTAATGAGTATAAAAGTTGGGAAGTTGTAGATTGGTTACTTCTTACTAACCAATTGTAGTGCTTGATAGTAGAAACTCCGCCTACTAATGCGGTCTATATTTTCAGAAGTCTGCTTAAGTAATTTAGTGTGAGTAGCTGCTAGTTACTGTTACACCATGCAGATGAATGCTGTGAGTGAACTTTAATAAACATGTGTTGTACCTTGACACTCGTACGACTCGACTCATTACAGAAGTCAAATTCTAGCTTTATAAAACATTGGTTGGGGTTGGAATATCATATGTAGTTGTGGACTCCACATTACAGGCAGGATGCAGAGACTTTGGAGTGGGTGCTGAAGAGATTCACTAGAATGTTGCTTGGCTTAGAGAGTACAGGGTCACCACTGATTTTCCAGTACCTTTGGTTCCAGAGCTGTCCTGGTTTATCGGTTTTGCCAGAACAACAGAGGTTACGGTCGGCGAGAGGAGTTGAATGGTAAGGGGATCTGCCTGGGCTGTCAGGGGACCGAGATACCGGCTCGCACAGTCGGCTCTGGAAATGGGCTCACCAGCTCTGGCCGGGCCAGAGTTCCAGAGCCCCGGCCGCAGGGAACAAATTCGACCCCATGATCAGCCGCGGATGTCGTGATGCGGTCACGATTGGCCACCTCACCCAGCCTAGGTGCCACATTTTATGGGGTACTTATGGGGGGGGGGGGGGGAGTTCATGTGTGCTTTTGTTATATTGTCCAGCTTAAAGGAGGTGCCAGACCGGCAGTTGCCAGAAAATCGGTGGTGGGCCTGTGTTTGATATAAAGAGAGGTTGGACAAACTTGGATCGTTTTCTCTGCATCGAAGAGGGGTGACCTGATAGAAGTATATCAAATTATGAGAGACAAAGATTTCGATAAAGTCTTTTTCCTGGGGTTGTAATGTCAAATATTTGTGATCAATGATCTCAAATAAGAGGAAGAACGTTTAAAGGAGATTTGCGAAGCGAGTTTTTTTACACAAATGAGCATGGGGGCAGATATGACCACAACGTTTAATGAGAGAGACACATGTACAGTCAGGGGATGGACTGTGTGTAGGCAGATGGGGTTAGATTAAATTGACACCATGGTCAGCAGACATTCTGTGGGGCAAAGGGCCTGTTCCTGTGCTGGGATATTCTATGTTCTGTAGGTTAAGTGGTAATCATATAAATATTAAAGGGCAGATATCTTCAAACGTAAGAGGTTTTTTAGCCCCCCCCTTGACTGAGCCCAGAAAGGAAAAGACTGAATTCCACTGGAAATGAAGATTGTGCCTTTTTTAGAGACATTAAGCATGGAAACGGGACCTTCAGCCCAACTTATTAAAACTGACCAAAGATGCCCTTTTTAAGCTACTCCTATTTGCCTGCATGTGGCTCCACAATTAAATTGAAACTTGAATCTTGAATATCCCTCTAAGCCTTTCCTATCCATGTAATTATCCAAGTATCTTTCAAATATCGCTATTATGCCTCTCAACTACCTCCTCTGGCAGCTCGTTCCACATACCCACCCCCCCATTTAAGTGAAAAAGTCACCCCTCAGATTGCTATTAAATCTTTTCTCTCTCGCCTTAAACATATATCCTCTGGTTTTTGATTCCCCTTTTAAAAGAACTTCCAGTTTATCTGGTAGGCAAGTCTAGCCCGGACACTGGCATCTGGGATGCTCATCATACACGCATGGTTGCTCTTAAAGGTCGTAAAATAAAGCTGACTCCATTCAACTTTGTAGAAAGCACTGCTGCCTTGCATTCCTCACACATCATCCTGTTTAATGCCAATGGGAATTTTTGCACTGACTTGTTCATCAAATAAAAACTAGAGTGAGTAAGAAGGAACTGCAGATGCTGGTATAAACCGAAGATAGACACAAAAAGCTGGAGTAACTCAGTGGGGCAGGCCGCATTTCTGGAGAGAAGTAATGGGTGACGTTTCGGGTTGAGACCCTTCTTCAGACTGGTATGGGATAAGGGAAACGAGATATAGAGGGTGATGTGGAGAGATAAAGAACAATGAATGAAAGATATGCAAAAAAGTAACAATAATAAAGGAAACAGGCCATTGTTAGCTGTTTGTAGAATGAAAATACGAAGTTAGTGCGACTTGGGTGGGAGAGGGATAGAGAGAGAGAGGGGGAATGCCGAGGCTACCTAAAGTGAGAGAAATCAATATTCATACGAGATGCTGTTCCTCCAATTTGTGTTTAGCCTCACTCTGACAATGGAGGAGACCTAGGCCAGAAAGGTCTGTGTGGGAATGGGATCTAATGTGTGATATTGCCTAGTTGCTGCAACTGTCTCAAATTCCAGGCTCTGAAAACCTGCGGTATGGTGGTCTAAATAGTTTTCCTTGTAAAAACTGGAAGCAAATGTCTATAATTTTGTAATTGTAGCAGTTTTTAGAGTGCTAAAAAAGAAATTGAGCCATCTTTGCTTAAAGATAGATTTTGCGAAAGTGTTCTTTTTGTTATAGCTGAAGGCTGCCATGAAGATGAACCCAAGAAGGGAAGTAAATTGTTATAAAATTGAAGAGTGAACATTGAGGAATAGATTGGCATAATGCTGAGTAGGTTATAGCTTAAAAGGACAAAAACAGCTAGAGTAACTCAGTACGACCTCAGGTAACCCGCTGAATTGGGCAGAACAGTGGCCCAGCGGTAGAGTTGCTGCCTTACAGCGCCAGAGACCCGTGTCGATCCTGACTATGGCTACTGTCTGTATGGAGTTGGTACCTTCTCCCCGTAACCTGGGTAGGTTTTCTCCGGGGGCTCCAGTTTTGTCGCACACTCCAAAGATGTAGCCTAAATGGCTTGGTAGAATTGTAAATTGTCCCTAGAGTGTAGGATAGCGTTAGTGCGCAGGGATCACTGGCCGGCTCGAACTCGGTGAGCCAAAGAGCCTGTTTCCACACAGTATCTCTAAGCTAAACTAAACGAGTTCACCTGACTATGAGTGTCAGTGTGCCATTTTTATGTAAAACAGCATCTGGAGGTCCTTAATTCTACTCTAGGTTAGAGCCTGTTTGACTAAATATCTGCATGCAATGGACCCCATTCGCTTCCAGAAAAATGAGTGGAGGAGTTATTCCAACATCTGCTTTTTAGTTAGATCATGTGCTGTCAAAGGGAGGCTCCCATGTGAAGTATTCTGATGGAGAAAACAATCCACTCCTACATTGAGCCGTGACGCAGTTCAAAATCAGGGGGTGGAAAGGGGAGTGAATGAAGGGTAATCCTGAAGGAATGGCAGTCATTTTCCTTCATTCCAACTGTTCCTTCAAAAATAAAAACTTAAAATTTCCAGAACAGTTTTTCAATGCCTGGTGACACCTCTGGCAAAGCATCCACATCTGCCCTGTTATATCTGAAGTTGGCTGAACCACACAAATTGCAATAAGGTTTACTTATGCATCGTAATGCTTGTACTGAACTGTATGCAAAAGTGAATTTCACAGTACCTCAGAACGTGTGACGTAAAGTAACATTGAATTGCCGATGTTATTTGCCCAATTTACTTGTTCAAAATGGACAAATGTTATTACAGCGTTATTCCCACTATCTATAACACTGTAAATGGCTTGATTGTAATCATGTATTGTCTTTCCGATGACCGGATAGTGCGCAACAAAATCTACGGTTTTCCACCTGTACATGTGACAATAAACTAAACAGAACTAAACTGAATGGCTGAGCATTGAAATGTTTAAATAATCATTGGAAGATTAAAGTGCCTCCATTCTACAGGCCAGTTTCTCGCTCAATGAGATAATTTCAAAATATTTATAAAAATACATATCAATCGATTATAGTCTTGACGAAGACACGTTTGACGAACCATAGACCTAAGGGAGCAGGTGGGAATGGTGATGTCTGCTTCTATTCAGAAAGATACTTCCTTTTTTGGAATTACATCAAGGACATTTAAAATAAATCAACAGCCTGGTTTATCTGTTTAATGCTTCTGTGGATTATTTCGGAAGCTACTATAATATAGTAACTATATTGTTTGAACTTTCTTTGGCAACTGACTACTGCTATTCCTTACAAAGAATGACCAGAGTCACGTAAAGATGTCAATTGAAAAGGGAGTTTAGCAAACTGTAAAACAGATGCCTTATTGCGTCTAGCAGACAAGAAATTAGCTATGGGGCTACCTGTAACTACATTTATTAAGCACATATTGCCTGGGATTCAATGTTTCATTTATGAGGTGAGACTAGATAGGTTGGGACACAAAGTGTGTGGGGAAGAACTGCAGATGCTGGTTTAATCCGATGATAGACACAAAAAGCTGGAGTAACTCAGTGGGTCAGGCAGCATCTCTGGAGAAAAGGAAAAGGTGAAGTTTCAGGTCGAGACCCTTCATCAGTGAGCGTCAGGGGAAAAGGAAACGAGAGATATAGACTGTGATATGGAGAGATATAGAACAAATGAATGAATGATATGCAAAAAGTAACTAAGATCAAAGAAAGGTGGAGCCCACAATGGTCCATTGTTTGGCTGTGGGCTAGGTGACAACGAGTTATACAGAGAGTGAAACTCAACAGGAAAACAGTGAAACCAGTAAGATGACTAGGGTGGGGGAGGGACGGAGAGAGAAGGGATGCAAGGTTTACTTGAAGTTAGAGACATCAATATTCATACTGCTGGGTTGTAAGCTGCCCAAGTGAAATATGAGGAGCTGTTTCTCCAATTTGGTTTGGCCTCAATCTGACAATGAACGAGGTCCAGGACAGAAAGGTCAGTGTGGGAATGGGAAGATAGAAATAGTGTTTGGCAACTGGGAGATCATGTAGGCCAAGGCAGAGTGAAGGTGTTCAACAAAACAATCGCTTGGTCTTGCTGTTATGTATGAGTCCACACCTGAAACAGCAGAAACAATTGATGAGGTTGGAGGAGGTGCAAGTGAACCTCTGCCTAACCTGAAATGGCTGTTGGAGTCCCTGGACAGTCACCTATCCATATTCTCCAGATATATCACGCTGTTACGCCAGCACTATTGTGTCAACCAGTATCTGCAGTTCCTTATTTTCACCAGACAGGTTGGGGTTGTTTTATTTGGAGTGGAGGAGCTGACATGGGACTTGAGAGGTGTGTAACGTTATGAATGGTAGAGCTGGTGTGGAAGATTGCAACCTTCACATGGTCCGCTCTGTTTCGACGAATGCAACAACGAAATAAGATCAAATAGAACAAGTTGTCTTACAACTTTAGGCTGTGCACGCCATACGCAAGAAGAAGAATGGTAGAGATTGTTTGGATGGTAGGAAACGTTTCCCCACAGCAGATGTACAAAACCAAAAGGTATAAAATTAAGTTAAAGAGAAGATGACCTGAGGAAGAATTTCTTCACACAGACGGTATGAATCTGAGGGTATGGTGAAGGCAGAGGCGCAACATTTAAAGTTTCTCGGTGAGCACTTAAATCACCAAGGCTTTGAATGCTATGGATCAAGTACTATAAGTTGGGATTTGTATCAATAGTTACCTGATATTCTCAGTGGTTCAAAGATTCAGATTCAGATTCAGATTCAACTTTAATTGTCATTGTCAGTGTACAGTACAGAGACAATGAAATGCAGTTAGCATCTCCCTGGAAGAGCGACATAGAATATGATTTCAATAAATAAATATATTTACATGCATACACTCATAGTGTTTTTCCTGTGGGAGGAGTGTCCGGGGGGGGGGGGGGTGATTGGCAGTCACCGAGGTACATTGTTGAGTAGTGTGACAGCCGCAGGGAAGAAGCTGTTCCTGGACCTGCTGGTCCGGCAACGGAGAGACCTGTAGCGCCTCCCGGATGGTAGGAGGGTAAACAGTCCATGGTTGGGGTGAGAGCAGTCCTTGGCGATGCTGAGCGCCCTCCGCAGACAACGCTTGCTTTGGACAGACTCAATGGAGGGGAGCGAGGAACCGGTGATGCGTTGGGCAATTTTCACCACCCTCTGCAGTGCTTTCCGGTCGGAGACAGAGCAGTTGCCATACCATACTGTGATACAGTTGGTAAGGATGCTCTCGATGGTGCAGCGGTAGAAGTTCACCAGGATCTGAGGAGACAGATCTACCTTCTTCAGTCTCCTCAGGAAGAAGAGACGCTGGTGAGCCTTCTTGACCAGAGTTGAGGTAGTGTGGGTCCAAGAGAGGTCATCGGAGATGTTGACCCTCAGGAACCTGAAGCTGGAAACACGTTCCACCTCTGTCCCGTTGATGTGGATGGGGGTGTGCGTGCCGCCCCTAGACTTCCTGAAGTCTACAATGAGCTCCTTGGTCTTCTTGGAGTTAAGGGCCAGGTTGTTGTCAGCGCACCATGCTGCTAGGAGCTGGACCTCCTCCCTATAGGCCGACTCATCGTTGTTGCTGATGAGGCCAATCACCGTTGAATCATCTGCATACTTGATGATGGTGTTAGTACCATGTACAGGTGTGCAGTCGGAGGTGAAGATGGAGTAGAGGAGGGGGCTCAGCACACAGCCCTGTGGAACGCCGGTGCTTCTTTCCTGTATGGTGTCACGGTGGCATTGGGCAAAACAGTCGGCCATGGATGGAAATCCTGGGGGAGAGGGGGATGCACCGCTCCATGTTTTGAGAGATGGGGGACAAACCCCCCCCCCCCGGGGACAAACCCCCCCCCCCCTATATTTTGTAATCCGGATTTTGAAATTCAGTGAAAAAAAAATCTCCATGGGGGTGGGACTGATGATTGAAGGCGCCGATTGGACGAGAGGGACGTCAGTGCGATGATTGGAGGAGGGAGGTGTTGGTCAGAGGCAGAAGTAGAGGGGTGGGACTGAGGATAGAGCACGGTGATTGGAGGAGGGAGAAGTCCGCCTGCAGCAAAGATCATAGAGCGGAGCTTGAATCAACCCGTTTGTGGGGCAATCTATTGCCCGGCCCGGCGTGGCTTAAAATTGGCTGCGGGATTTTCCATCACCCCGCATGGGCAAATTGCTGCATCGAAGCGATCATGGCTCCCGATGTTGAAGCCCCTGCCGGGCGATGGAAGATCCCGTAGCTGATTTTAAGCTGCGCCGGGCAATGAAAGGCCCCGCGAACGGGCCGATTGAAGCCCCACGATTTGGGGTGGATGAAGCTGCTGTTGCTGGAGTTTGGAGTCAGTCACCAACCAGGTCATCTCCTGATGTTACCGTCCACAGGGCCCACGGCTGAAGTCTCGCCTGTGTGTGTTTGCTGCCACCAAGGAATTGTGATCCCCCCATGTTTTGATAGCGAATTCCGTCCCTGAAGTCGGCTCCGAGAGAGAGAGAGAGAGAGTCGCCGCCTAGAGAGTCGGCCCCGAGAAACAGACAGCAGGAGCCTGGGGGGGGGGGGGGGGCAGAGGGGACACGTCCCCCCCATGTTTTGAGAGGTGGGGGACATCCCCCCCAAGTTTTGTAATCCGGATTTTAAAACCCGGTGAAATTTCCGCTTTCCGCGAGACAGTGGGGGTGGGACTGATGATCGAGGGCGCCGATTGGATGAGAGAGACGTCGGTCAGCAGGCAATCGGGCGGGACATGATTCAGCGCGATGATTGGAGGAGGGAGGAGTGGGGGGGGGGGTGAGAATGAGGAAAGAGTGCGCCGATTGGAGGGCGGGGACGTGGCACAGACCTGCTCCTCATCTGCAGCCAGGATCGATCCCGGCCGGGTCTCCGGCGCTGTCCCGAGTGCCATCCCCCACCCCACCCCACGGGTGGCCAGAGAGGTCGGCAGCAAAGATCCTCCGCTATAGGATCTTTGGTCGGGAGTCAGATGGGTGCGGTGCCCCCAGGCCCACAGCCAGCACAGAGAAGCAGCGCTAAACCCAGCTCAACTCTGCCTGTCCCGCCAGGTGAGCCTACAGCCCGGCCTGGACTTGCAGGAAATATGGCCAGTGCGGAGAAGCAGCGCTAAACCCAGCTCAACTCTGCCTGTCCCGCCAGGTGAGCCTACAGCCCGGCCTGGACTTGCAGGAAATATGGCCAGTGCGGAGAAGCAGCGCTGGGGTCCCGTCAGTCCAGGCCGGGCTGTAGTTAACCCGGTGAGACAGGCAGAGTTGAGCTGCATTTAGCGCTGGATTGAGCCTCCGAAGCCTCGCGTGCGTGTATGTGTGAGTGTGCGCATGCACCTATTTTCTATGTCTCTCTTTCGATGAAAGGCTTCCATGGAGCAAAAGACCATAGAGGTTTATAAAATTATGAGGGGCATAAATAAAGTGAATAGCAACAACAAATTCCCCAGGGTCAGGGAGTTGAAAGGTGAGAGATTTAAAAGGAACCTGAGGGACTACATTTTCTCACAAAGGTTGGTGTGCATATGGAGTGAGCCACCTGAGGAAATGGTAGACGTAGGTAAAATTATGACATTTAAAAGACACAGATACATGGATTGATTTGGAGCAATTTGGATCAGGTACAGTCAAATGGGACTAGCTCAGTTAGCAACATAGTAAGTGAAGCACTTTGGGGTCAATGCAAGTTGACTAAAAATGTGCTATATAAATAAAGAAATTTAATTTAGTTTTGGATAGGTTGGGCTGTAGGGCCTGTTTCCATGCTGTATAACTATGACTATCTTTACAATACTAAAACGTCTTCGTTGTGTGTGTGTGTGTGTGTGTGTGTATGTGTGTGTGTGTGTGTGTGTGTGTGTGTGTGTGTGTGTGTGTGTGTGTGTGTGTGTGTGTGTGTGTGTGTGTGTGTGTGAGAATATCTGATTAATTCCTATTTTCTTCCAAACGCTAGGCCAACCCCATTTTCACATCCTACTCATGTTTGTCTCGTCGAGGCGATAAACATCTTCCCGTCACAATCCCACCTATATTCCCAAAGTTATTAATTGTTTACAGTTTTAAATACAGCCCGAAAACTCACCCATTTCGGATAAAAAACCCGAATGACGTCATAATGCACTCGGAAGGCAGGACAGGGCACTCCAGCGCTCGAGGTGAATGAGGAGTGCCGCCCAGTGGGAGGATGTTGCTGGAGCTGGAGTGAGGGCCGAGCCGGGAGCTTGTGATGGGACTGTGACCGGGGATGAGAAAGAAGCCGCCGCTGGAACCAAGGGCGAGCCTGGAGATGAAGTTGGGGCCTGCACTGGAGCCCAGGCGGCGGCCGATCTGATGGATGGAGTCTACAACCAGGGCCGGGCCGAGTATGAGAACCAGGCCGAGTTCCAGGCCCTGGCGCTGCTTTACGACCTGGGTATGTCCTGGGGCAGGGAATGGCAGTGATGGGAGGAGGATGAGGAATGAGGGAGATGGGGAGGAGTGGAGAAGGGAGATGTCCCTTCCCTATCTACCTTCACTCCCTCCCTCTCTAACCCCCCTCCCTCGCTACCCTTCCTACCCCCACTCTACCCCCTCTCTCTCTTTCTCTCTACCCCCTCCCTCTCTGCTACTCTCCCTCTCTACCCACCTCTCCCTCCCTCTCTACTCCCCTCCCTCTCCCACTCTACCCAATCCCCCTCCCTCTCTACCCCCCTCCCTCTCCATCTCTATCCCCTCCCACTCTACCCCCCCTCCCTCCCTAGGGATTGAAGAGGGACGGTGAAGAGGAGGAGGGAGTGTTGGGGGAAAAGGAAAAATGAGCCGCACCTGTGCAGTTGGGAGCCATGCGTGAGTGGTGCAATATTGCGTTGGGGTAACGGCTGAGTTGTGGAATTTTGCGTTGGGGGAGCAGACCCAACGGGTCTGCACTTGTTCTAGTTCATACTAAAATTGAATTATCTTTCTGGAAAGTATGAACAAAAATGGTTGTTTTCACAATTTTATTGGTATGTAGTTTGAACATGGTAAATTACAATATACATTTATACACATTCATGATGCTTCTGTGTCTTGTCAGTAGTATTGGATTAGTCGTCAGAAGCATACCATTCCGTCCGTTGGTGGTAGATTTATTATGAACACAGCTTGAGGACACCATTGAACATCTCTGTCATTCTATCTCCATACACACAAACACAAACACACTGACCATTGAATAAACCCACGGGATATTCTGCTCAGCTCATCACCTCTGATAAAACAAAGGCTACTCCAAGAGCAGCAAGTGGTTCCACAGGAGGACTCTGCTGATGATATGGAAAAGCAGACTTACCAACTTTCCATCAGCACCTATCATGCAGTGTAGATCTAATGTCATTCTCAACGTTGGGACAATTAGATCAACATAGCAACAGACATATGTACACAAATAGTAGATTAAAAAAAAGTGAAGCAAAAGTCATTTATGTTTCAAATTGACGATTCTATGTGTATAAAGGCCCACCCCATTAAACGGGTAAAGGCACGTAAAAACAATTTGGCTTGCAAGCCGGGATTTTCTGTCCAGAAATCTGGACTAGACATTCAAAGATGATGGCCTCTTTTAATTAAAAAATCAATACAAAATTGAGAGATGTTTTGAATGGCTTTACACATTGGGTTGAACATTGGCTTTTCACCTCTGGAACCTGGTCTAGGGTGACTGGTCTGACAAACTCCTGCCTGTAAGGCTCTTTGTGAAATGGCCAGAAGCCTCCAGCAGAAGATCGTCCTTAAATAAGCATTAATTGACATTATCACAGGAATGGTCGTGTGGCCAGGTATTGTTGGAAAATCTCTGCTGCGTATCTACCTGAATCAGGTGTGGAAACTGAGGGATGAACTGGAGGGAATATCCATGAATCTTCAGAAAGTTCCTCTGAAGTTATTGTGAGAAATCATGAGAGTACTGGGTGCTGGTCTTCACTAGCTGGGGGCATGGAACATAAGAGCTTACGGTGCAGCTAAGTAAAACATTAGTTAGGCCACTGTTGGAGTTGTGTGCACACAATATTGGCCACCACACTATAGGAAGACGTGACTGCTCCGGAGAGAATACAAAGAAGATTCACCAGGATATTGACTGGATTAAAACATTTCAATTAAGCAGAGCTACTCGATAGACTGTGTTGGTTTTCTTGTAACGGGTAGACAGAGAGGGACACGATTGATTTATACAGAATTATGAGGTGCGTAAAGGGGATAGACATGAAGATATTTGTCCCCATAGTAGTGGTGTCTAAACCCAATGGGCAGAGGTTCATGCAGTTTGGAGAGCACCTGAGAAAGGAAATTTTCACTCAATCGGTGGTATCAGTCAGGGATAGATAGCAGCCTGAAGGGGATGTGGAAGCAGAAGCTCTCAAAATATTTAAGAAATTAGACAAATATTGGAATCTTTAAAGCATAAAGTACAGTAAACCCTCGCAATAACAGACTTCTATATAGAGGGTTTTGGTTAAAGTGGACCGAGGCTCCCATTCACCACCCTACCCCCACATCCGCCAGTTACCTAACAAGCTGGTGCCATGTGACGTGCTTCTGGTAGCGGGAGCGGACAGAGTGAGCAGCGTGAGTACCAGGGCACACAGTCCCTTGAAATCCTGCTGTTATAAACACCCCTCCCCCCAACTTTGCGTTTCTCGCCACCCTGCCTGGATTGAACTTTACCTCCCCCCCCCCCCACTCGGTTACAGTGGACAATCGGCAATAACGGACACCATTCCAACCCTTGCCCCCATGGTCTGTTATAGCGAGGGTTTACTGTACTATGGACCAAGTGCTGGCAGATGGGATTAGTACAGGTGGTACTTGCTGTCAGCAAGGACATGGTGGGGTGAAGGGCCAATTCTGTGGCATTCTATGAACGTTAAGGGAACACTAAGTGAGGATGCCCCACTCTTCCAAACACACAAACCAATCCTTGCCTTGTTCTCCTGCCATCAATTGGCAATGCAAATCGGAGCCACTTACAATAGTGAGGCAAGTCCAGGGGGAAAAGGTCATCCTTCACTTCCACCCAGAGGTTAAAGTGGCCGAATGGAACCACAGCCTGCGTGGAACCATCTCCATTCAATGAAACAGAAGTCAGGAAGGTTGACTAAAAGTGCCAGATTAATGATCGGGCAACGAGGGCGTTGGATACGATAAACTTCTTCGAGTATAATCACATGAGGCACTGCTAGGAATCAGCAGAAAGAAACTTAAACAAAATGAGAAAATTAGCATTAACCAAAAGCAGAAGCCATGAATTATTTAATTTTTGTCGTCAGTCAGGTTGCTGGTTAGTGTTAAATAGTAGCCCATTACCATGCGCTCAACAAGTTCTCAGTGATTCTAGGAGCTACATTGAATTTTATATTCTTAAATACGGCAGACAAGACTCTCACACCATCAGAACGGCAAAAGGCCAGTGTTATAGTTCTTATGGTAAATAAGTTGCTCTATTTAAAACATTATTACAAGTAACCCCAATGCACTGAATGGTGTTACAGAGAGTGGAGCTGCACACCTGCTAATTATCTGCAGGTCAATAGGGGCCACTGTGTATGGTCATGTAATTAATCTACAGGGCCCTTCTCCATCTTGGGGCCCTCTCAATTAATCCCAACTGTAATCGTCAGAATCAGTAAATATGTGAGTAAACAGAGGTAGCTTTGCATAGACATTTCAGAAAACACGTTATTTTAAAAATGCATCAACAACAAACATATATAAAAATGCATCAACAAACATATAAAAGTGAAAATTGCTCTCAAACACACAAAAACATATGGTTTTAAATACCTCATAGTTTTTGCTGCACTCTTGGCAGTGGAGTTACTGTTACAAATGAAGATCTATTGTAGTGTTAAAAAGTAAAGCTATAATGAAACCTTTAGTGGCAGCTAGACTGGAGTGTTATCAAAGTGTTTGGTGGACTAATGCATCCAGATCAGGTCGCAAGCAATTTTTATCACCCATTCATTTGACCTTTCCACCTTTTCTGTTGTTGGATGGATCGCTCTCCTATTCTGATATTGGAGATGGGATCCCTTCTCATTTCTGGCACAAAGTGTCCACAAACGAATCGATGCAAGGTATGGCACAGTCAATCACTAACGCTATTGTGGCCCATTTGTGCAACAGACTTCTCTAGTACACTCATTACCTCCCCATTTCACAACAGCCATCTTTGTGGCCTCTCTGGCTATTGTTAACTGTTAAGTTGAAGGGTGGGTTTGCATTACATAAGCAAGGCTGCTAGAAACATGGCTGTGATAACCTAAACTCATTTTAAATAAAGATACAAGGAACTGCAGATGCTGGAATCGTAAGCAAAACACAAAGTGCTGGAAGAACACAGCGAGTCAAGCAGCATCTGTAGAGGAATAGACAAGCGACGTTTCGAGCCGGGACCTTCTTCAGATTCCAAACCAGAGTTATCTAAGAGGCCTGGTAAACCAGTAGCAAGCTAATCAACTGACATTCTGTTATGCTATGAACCATTACTGGATTAGGTTCTTGTGTCACTGCTCACAGTCTGGATAAAGAACTGAACTTGCATAATGCTAATTAAGCTCTGAGGTTTAATGTCAAAAACTGAAACATGGCCCCTTACCACTGTGATTCCTCTGTGTTTTTCCTTTCAAAGTCAACAATGAAACCATCCAGTGGAACAGACCTTTTAGCACTATCTGAATTCCATTAGCTTTAACCAATCTTCCAGCTTTGATGAGCCTACAATGAACAGAGTTCTAACCTTAACTACAGAATGCATGTGACAGTGGATGAAAAAGTGTTATCCAGATGAGAGATCAGACATAATCTGTCGCTTGTGGAGCCAAGTGCTTTAAGGCACAGATGAGATTTTGAGAGTGAGAGCCTCCAGCTCATTTTCACCTCATTACACAATGATTCTCAATGGGAATAAAATAGAGAGTGCAAAAATAAATCGCCATCTTTATGCGTCTCCATTTCTTATGCCGAATAGACAGCCAATGCTCCCATCCTCAGAAATGTGTATTAAAATTAGAATTCAATGATGCAGTTAGCTCATTGGGGCAATGCTGGCATATTGCTGGATAGAGCACGTCATTCAGAAGTCAATGTAGGTGTTTAAAAGAAAGTTATCCCTAGAAAGGAAAATCTAATATTTTTGAATGATTTTATCATCCTCTTTGTTCTGCTGCCATTACACAATCACTACTGCTCCACCCGCCATGGTCTGCTCCTTTCAAGGCCTCTCTATTAACTCAACAGCCAAGCCATTGGATTTCCCGTGCCCAGTTTTAGGCAGCACCAATATGCCAGGCAGCACCAATACCAGCATGGCATAGCAGCAATTGCTGCATACATGTTCCAAGTTATGCCTTCGTGTTTACACACTAGCAACACAGCCAGCAGTGGAACCCAAACCCATGACAAACCACACCAGGGAACATCCTTCCTGACATTTTTACTTTGGACTTTACATAAGTTTAGAGATACAGTGCAGAAACAGGCCCTTCCGACCACTGAGTCCTGGCCGACCAGCGATCACCCCGCACACTACACTATCCTACACCCTTGGGGATAATTTACAATTTTACCAAAGCCAATTAACCTGTACGGAGGGAACCGGAGCACCCGGAGAAAACCCAAGCGGCCACAGGGAGAAAGCATTCAAATTCCATACAGACACGCCTGTGGTCAGGATCGAACGTGGATCTCTGGCGCTGTAAGGCAGCTGCGCCATAGCACCATAGCAACCCCTGGGCCAATGATCAGATATGAGGAAGGTTAGTTTTTCATTATCTCCACAATGAGAAGCATGAGCTTAGCTGCTGAAGGTAACAAAAGGCAGCAAGGTTTTGATGATTATTCAGGGAGAATGTATCCAACGTTATCCTGTGAACTGCTGGTATCCAGGTGCTCTGGCTTTCACCCACACCCCAAAGATGGGCAGGCTCATACTGTAGGTCAATTGGCCACTGTATATTGCCAGGTCTGTAGATGCCTTATAGAATCTGGGAGAAATTAATAGGATTAGGGGGAGGGTAAAATGGGATTAGTGTAAAATGGCTGCTTGATGATCAAGTCGGAGCAGGTGGTCAAAGGACATGTTTCTCTGCTTGCTGACACTATTACAAGCCGATCATCCATGGTTCCATATTTTTCAATACATGATCAATCTGATTTGACCGATTGCAATATAGTTTACCATAATAAGTCACCCAGCTCTCCATTGGTGGGAAGCATGCTCCTGTTAAAATGGATGAAACAGCAGAAAACAGCAGAAGTCTCAATCTCCCAAAAGCAATTGCAACAAACAACTTGTAATGTGTCTATGGTACTCTTAATGTGATCACACAATGTCTGTGCCTTAAGGGACAATTGAATGCGGACTGCACAGTTCGAACGGAAGATCATGCAGAGAGGGTTAAACGAGCTACAATGGGAGGAAGCTCTGTAGAGCATTTACATTGGCAGAGATCAATTGGACAACACTGCCTGTTTCTCCACTCTAAGTTCCATGCAGTTCTATGTAAACAGGAAGTTTTGTCAGTTGTACAGTGGAATTGATATTTTGACAGTCGAGCATGCAAATTATATAATGTTTTTCACCAAACAGTTTTTCACGCCCTGCTAACATGATTCAGTTACTACAAAGCACTACGAGCTGAAGAATAGGTACAATACCTCTTCAGCTTGCATAGATGTATAAAAAAGCAAACTATCCTACGTTTTCTTCGCCCCCATCGGGGTGGCTGAAAAATCAATGGAGGCCATTCTCACACAAAGACAGCCCTGTCCCCCCCAAACAAAAACAACGTGGTCAATATTCATGTCGGTGAAAGATCCCTAGAGACTGCCAGCAACATTTATGTAAAGAGACGGACTCTCTGAACAGTGTGGCAGTGCTTGTGTGTCCCAGGAATTATCCCCAAAGTACCAGAGTAATCTCACAAGCTCACTTGCAGACTAAACATATGAAGAGGATGGAGTCATTTAGCCCCTCTGTTCTGATCCACCTTTCAATGAGATTGCAAATGATCTGTGCTCCAATTATATATTCAAAGTCTCAGGGTAAATGAAGATGGCCAGATGCATGGAAAATGCCAATAATTTTTCTTCACGCAGTGCCTCACTTTCTGCTCGTAGCACTTCACACAAGAGGTCGATTCCTCTGGAGATATCAGAGCTACAGCCAAGGCACGAATAGCACTTAGTCAACAGGCGCTACCGAATGGAGATTAGGTTGCATAGAGATTCCCGCCCCCATCCTGCCATTCAGCTTCCTGCGTGTATTTTTTTAAGCAGGCTTTTATTTCCAGTGGATGCGAGGCCTCATTTGCTTGCAGTGACCACAGCTCGCCTTTCCGTACACACACACACCAGCACTGTGAGAACCCAGTTTGAAAGCCTGGCCTTCAGCTTGCTGCAAAACAAAATTCCAGGCCGACTCGTAACTCGGCCCAGGGTCATGATCCGACAGGAATTCCGAGCTAGTGCAGGTGCAGCTATCATCCTCTCTTTTTACGTAACAACTTCCCGTCTGATCGGATGCGTGGAATTTGGCACCGTTTCCATTCGCCGCCAAATGGCTGTTCTTGCAAAAGAAATAATACGTCCTCCTGGTTGATTCTTTGGCTGTTATCCATACCGCGTCCATAAGCTCAGCCGGCAAGAGAGGACACAAGGTAGAAGCACGCTTAGATGTGTGTGTGTGGTTTACCCCCACTGTGTGGTCTGCTCAAGTTGCCACAGTTGTTTAAAATGCACATTCCTTTAAAGTCTGTGTCCATAATGTTTCTGTCTGGGAGCTAACTTGTTGCTCAAACGCCTCCAGATGAGTTACCGCAAGTTGTTTATCTTAGGTCACGCACAAATGTGCAGCTGATTCCAACCCGCTGAGTTTCCGGAGGAAAAGGATAAACTTTCAAATGTTGAGCACTCTCGTTAGTGCTTTATGAACCCCCCCCCCCCGCCCCCCAATTCTCTCTCCCCCCCTCCCCCGTCCCCGCTAAATGGTAAACCAGCTGCATGAAATCGCTTAACCTGAGGAGTAAGATGGTGACTACTACTGAAATGATCACCATTGAAAGCAAACCCCTGCCGGTAACAACAGCCAAAGCCTTAGGCACAAAGTCTCCACAGTAAAACATCCATAGTTCTCAGAAATCCCAACAGTCACATTCGCCACCTCTGCTTCAAGAATCATGTTATGGCCGTCGGTCTACAGCAAGCAATCTCACAGTGTTCTTGGTTTAATGACCCAAGCTGCGTTGGGGTTTAAACGGTACAAGTCTAGAATGTAGGTGTTGAGATCCAGGCAGCGCTCTCCTGCAAAGAGGAAAAACATATTGTAAATAATGAAATGTAAATTGCCACGTAAAGAAATAAAGTCACTGGCACGAAGCCAAACATCCCACCCTAATCGTCGTACCAGTTTCACTGTCCTCCTGTTGAGTTTCACTGTCTGTATATCTCATTACCACCTAACCCACAGACAACAATGGACTATTGTGCGCTCCACTGCTCTTTGATCATCGTTGCTTTTTGCATATCTTTCATGCATTTGTACTTTGTGCCATCTATATCTCTCATTCCCCTTTCCCCTGACCCTCAGTCTGAAAAATGGTCTCGACCCAAAAACGTCACCTATTCCTTTTCTCCAGAGATGCTGCCTGTTCCACTGAGTTACTCCAGTTTCTTTGTGGCAATGTTCAGTTTAAACCAGCATCTGCAGTTCCTTACCACACATTTCAAACTGGTGTTTAAGAAGGAACTGCAGATGCTGGAAAATCGAAGGTAGACAAAAATGCTGGAGAAACTCAGCGGGTGAGGCAGCATCTATGAAGCGAAGGAAATAGGCGACGTTTCGGGTCGAGAACCATTCCAAACTGGTGGTTGTTCCCGCAAGGGTAATTTACATGCTGTGCAAATAGGTAAAAGACCTAAGGTATGCTTCAGAATCCCAGTGAAAATAAAACCATCATCATAGAATTTTTTATTACCTCACCCAACTCAGAGTAACTTTAATGGGCCACCTTGTCTGCCTTCTTGGACGGATGCAAATAATCCTGGCCTGCTCTGTGTGTGCCTCCTCACCCAGACTCTCAATTGCCCTCTCTGAAAAGATCCACTGAAGCCGCTCAGCTGCGCCAAAACTGCCACAACAACATCTAATACCTTTGCGTTTGTGTAGGGGGTTCACAACAGTCACTTGCCACTGCTTGTTCAGTGGCCAGTTAGGAATGGGCAATAAATGTTGTCCTTGTCAGTAATGCCCAGATCACACGAATGAGTGATGGAAATCCAATTCCATTAGTGTAAACCGCCAGGCTTTACCAAAAAGGGGTAGGAAGAAACTGCAGATGCTGCTTTATACTGAAGATAGACATAAAAGTTGGAGCATCTCAGCACGTCAGGTAGCATCTCTGGATTATAAAGAATAGGCAATGTTTCGAATCTGAAGAAGTGTTCCTACCCAAAACGTCACCTATCCTCTTTCTCCAGGGATGCTTCCTGATCCATTGAGTTGCTCCCATATTTTGTGTCCATCTTTTACCAAAAAGGGGTTTATTTTCCCTGCCCAGCCACGGGATCAACCAAATTTTGCACAGAGGACGAACCCAAGACGAGCTAATCTGTGAAATAGGGAACTACTTTATTCATTAAACAGCAGGGAAAATTCCTGTGAATATTGAATCATAGAAAAGAGGTTGTGCCACTTCTTGCATGTATACAGGTGTCAGACGTTATGGGGAGAAGGCAGGACAATGGGGTTAGGAGGGAGAGATAGATCAGCCATGATTGAATGGCAGAGTAGACTTGATGGGCCGAATGGCCTAAATCCACCATTCCTTATGACCTTATGACTGGGTAAAAAGAATCCCACTTCCTGACTGTATTTCTGCCTGTATTTCTTCTTAAAGAAAGTTCCCACCAACGCGCAGTACCTGACTCCCACCCCTCCCCCATCCCACTCTATTCATTTGGTTCTAGTTTTCCTTCTAATCTTTCCATCAATTGGCTTAAATCCAGGCCCCCACATTAGTGGTCTCTCTGTGAAGGGAAACGGGTCCTTCCTGTTCATGCCGTTACTGAACAGGAAGAACCTGTCATAATTTTGCACATCTCAGTTAAATCTCCCCTCACTCTCACCCTGAGGAAACTAACCATAGCCCAATTCAGTGCCGTGATCAGCCATGATCACATTGAATGGCGGCTGGCTCGAAGGGCCAAATGGCCTGCTCCTGCACCTATTGTCTATTGTCCATTTCTGCTCATACCTAAAAATCTCCTGTCTTGGCAAAAATCCCTGTAAACCTCAGCCCTCTGAACTTTACAAAACAAATACGTTAAATTTACAAGGCAGAAGCCATGTTTATCCATAATATTTTTAACGAGTGCATCAAGTACAGAAATGACACTGATATTAATTCATCTCTTGTACTTTTTAATATTAAAAAAAATATCCTACCTATGTTTCCACCAATTTCGAACAAATAATGGCTGGGTCCATTGAGAGGTACAGTAGAATACGTGCTGTGAGAGTGAAAGATACATAGCCTTTAATTTAGAATATTTTGACATTCAAAATTCTCAGCAACTTTCATGGTAATGAGTTTTTTTTAATACCAAACATTTGAAATTTACTACAGGTCGTTCAGTTTTTTGATACAATCAGTAAGTTCTTTTTGATTTGCATTCTTCATTTTTTAATGCAAAGATGAGGGCCAGTAGAGGAAGATTTTTACTAAACTACCTGCTCATTAAAGCGATGTTACACAATAGAATTATTAGCCAAAAGCAAAAGAGAAATGTAACATGTAAATATTAATCTGAATGTTTATGTACAGCAGTACTTTGCTCATGTTGAATTAGTAAGCGAGTAAGCAGGCATAAATGTCAGCTTGACACACTTGGCCGCATTCTGGTCTCTGAATCAGGCACCATTCCAGAATTCAAATCGTGACCTCAGCGAACACCTTAGTGTGGTTTATATAGATTGGCGTGTTCGTGGAACTCCTGACTTTAAGGTGAAATATTAAACCCAAAGCAGTCTGATGGGCAAACGGACGTAAAATAACCCATGACACTATCGGAAGGTGTCACAGGCGCAAGAGGAGAATGGTTATCTTTATCGTTCTTCTTTCTCTGTGGAGCAGAGCTGCTCACCTGGTACATTGCTTCAATGGCACTCCTCAACTAATGTCAAACACAGTATAACTGTTTATCAGAATGTGGTCGGAGGGAATCCTCGACTCTGCAAGTTCATGTTTCTGTCATATTCTAAAACTTTTATCAATGTCACTTTATCCCATTGTTTTTTTCAATACATGACTTTCTTTCGCTTGTCCCAGAAAGTATGAGTAGGGTTGACAGTCAGAACCTTTTTCCCCAGGGTGGAAATGTTAAAGGCTAGAGGGAATAACTTTAAGGTGAGAGGGGGAGAGTTTAAAGGAGATGTACGGGGCAAGTTTTATTTTAAACAGAAAGTGAACCTAGAGCACGCTGCCAAGGGTGGTAGATGTAAAAGTGGCATTTAAGAGGCTTTTAGACATGTACATGAATATGCAGGGAATGGAGGGATATGGACCACATACAGGCAGAATAGATTAGTATAATTTGCCATCATGTTCAGCATGGACATTGTGGACCAATGGGCCTGTTCCTATACTGTACTGTTCTATGTTCTAAAGTTGGGAAGGATAAATCCTTTAATATATTCAAAGCAGAGTTTGATAGCTTTTTAAGTGTCAATTGTTTTCAATTGTTATATGCACCGGGACCAGATCAATTAAATCTCTACTTGCTGAAGCTTTATATGCACATCAATGCAACAACACAACAAATACATATACAACAAACAATAATACAATGAATTATCAGTTATACTCAGTATCCAGACCGTAATAGTGCAAGTTAAAGTATGTGGTGTAGCCTTCTATTAATTACATAGTTGTTCAATTCTGAGATAGGGTAGAGGTACAGTTAGGAAATCAAGATTATACAGTAGTTTAGTTTAGTTTATTGTCAGGTGTACCGAGGTACATTGAAAAGCTTTTGTTTGCGTGCTATCCAGTCAAAGAAAAGACTCCATGATTATAATCGATCAATAAAGGTATATTTCCATCTCCTACACTGTCCAAATCTCCATGTGACTGTGGTGCCCTAAACACCGACATCAGCCATTATCAGCAGGACAGGTGAACATCCCCCTTTTGTAACTCAGTTATGGAATCATAGAATCATACAGCACAGAAACAGGCCCTTCAACCTAACCCATCCATGCTGACCAAGATGCCCCATCTACACTAGTCCCACCTGCCCACGTTTGGCCCATATCTCTCTATTTCTTTCCTATCCATGTACATGTCCAAATGTCTCTTAAATCCTGTTATATTACCTGCCTCACCTACCTCCTCTGCCAGCTCGTTCCATATACCAACCACCCTCTGTGTGAAAAAGTTGACACTCAGGTTCCTATTAAATCTTTCCACTTGAAAACCTTTTTATAACTGATTAATGGAGAATATAAATCGGAACAAAGCAGCTTGGAAAGTGCTTGGGTAACCATAAAAATATAGAGAATAGGTGCGAGAGGAGGCCATTCGGCCCTTCGAGCCAGCACGGCCAATCATTGTGATCATGGCTGATCGTCCCCAATCAATAACCCGTGCCTGCCTTCTCCCTATATCCCTTGATTCCACTAGCCCCTAGAGCTCTATCTAACTCTCTCTTAAATCCATCCAGTGATTTGGCCTCCACTGCCCTCTGTGGCAGGGAATTCCACAAATTCACAACTCTCTGGGTGAAAATGCTTTTTCTCACCTCTGTCTTAAATGGCCTCTCCTTTATTCGAAGACTGTGGCCCCTGGTTCTGGACTCACCCAACATTGGGAACATTTTTCCTGCATCTAGCTTTCCAGTCCTTTTATAATTTTATATGTTTCTATAAGATCCCCCCTCATCTTTCTAAACTCCAGTGAATACAAGCCTAGTCTTTTCAATCTTTCCTCATATGACAGTCCCGCCATCCCAGGAATCAATCTCGTGAACCTATGCTGCACTGCCTCAATCACAAGGATATCCTTCCTCAAATTAGGAGACCAAAACTGTGCACAATACTCCAGATGTGGTCTCACCAGAGCCCTATACAACTGCAGAAGAACCTCTTTACTCCTATACTGAAATCCCCTTATTATGAAGGTCAACATTCCATCAGCTTTCTTCACTGCCTGCTGTACCTGCACGCCAACTTTCAGTGACTGGTGTACAGGGACACCCAGGTCTCGCTGCACCCTCCCCCCCCCCCCCCGAGCTAACCTAACCCCATTGAGATAATAATCTGCCCCCTTGTTTTTGCCGCCAAAGTGGATAACCTCACATTTATCTATATTATATGCATCTGCCCACTCACTCAACCTGTCCAGGTCACTGTGTAACCTCCTAACAGCCTCTTCACAGTTCACACTGCCACCCAGCTTTGTGTCATCCTCAAACTTGCTAATGTTGCTTCTAATTCCATCTTCCAAATCATTAATATAAACGGTAAACAGTTGCAGCCCCAACATTTTGTTATAGTGAGTGAAATGCTTTATCTGAATTCTGTCATTTAATGCTGTAACAATAACCAACTTCTAATGTTCAGAGGCTAAACACACCATGGTTGGAAAATAGTATGCATTCTTTCTTCCCTGTCTGCCTAACGCATGCATGCATGTGACAATTATCCTCAACTATGCTACATTCTCTCCTTCCGGCGCCAGGTATTTATGGAGTTGGAACGGGAGGAGGAAGTTTTTTATTGTCCAAGATGGCACCCAAGCTCGGCAACTCTTTGTAGTCATGGAATCTGCAATCACACATTACAATTGCTCCACTCTTTTAAATCTCTACTCCAACAGCAACATTTCTTACTTTAACTATGCTAACTGTACAATGTGCATGACTCAACTGTAATCGTGTAATGTCTTTCCACTGACTGGTTAGCACGCAACAAAAGCTTTTCACTGTTCCTCGGTACACGTGACAATAAACTAAACGCAAAACTCTTCAGTACAGACAGTTCCCGGATTACATTGGGTTCTTTTCTCGAGAACTGTTCACTACCCGAATTTCTCTTGTCAGAAATGGTTATTTTGCTCTCTACATTGAACAGCAAACACCCATTTATGCTAATTGATGACTAATCCCTTTTTCTATTTTCCCCACATTCTCAACAACTCCCCCCCAGAGTCTAATACTCATCTACACAATATGGGAAACTTACATTGGCCAATCAACCTACCAAACCACGTATATTTGGGATGTGGAAGGAAATCCACGTGGTCACAGGGAGAAGCTGCAATCTCCACACTGACTGCTCTGAGGTTCAGGATTGAAACTGCAGTGGATCTAATTACTGCACCACTGTGCTTGTTGTCTAACTTTGCCCAGTCTTCATTTCCATTTCTCTCTTCTCATATACACAGAAGACAATTTCTCATCAACACCGGAGGAGGTAGTTGAGGCAGGTACTATGATAACATTTAAAAGACATTTGGACAGGTACATGGATAGGAAAGGTTTAGAGGGATCTGGGCCAAATGCACACATGTGAGACTAGTGTAGATGGGGCATCTTGGACGGCATGGACAAGTTGAGCCGAAGGGCCTGTTTACATAACACATAATTGAGATTTGGAGGATTTTTCTTTCCTCTGGGAACTCACCTGGTCTCACAGTGAAATCTAGCCAAAATATCACTTGCTTTTGTCTCACTATCTAGCTGAATGGCCATGGAAACCTTCGAGAGCTTTGTGGCATAAACACGGATCACTCCCTCTGGTATGTCCAGCTGCAGAGAGAGAGAAAGTCACATTTTATCTCCAACACTGTTATGTATTTCAACAAGGAATTCTTGTTTATACCACGTCCAGTATTCAATTAATAGAAGAATTCAGGTTATATTTATTTAACTATTACAGTGCCATCTTAGCCGTAACAACTTGCAATTGAGGAATATGGAAACAGAGATAATGTTAAATTTGTGATGGAGAGGAAGACCAATGTTCTGACTCATAACAAGATTAAGCAAGAATGCAATATCATCAGCAGTGCCACTATGACCCCTATCCAAAATATTCTCAATTTTCTCTGGAATGCCAATGACGAAGAGAGATGTGGTGGAAGTACATTGTCAATAGGATAAAGTAAATAGTATATAGTGTATAGACCTGAGAGGAGTATATAAAATTATGAGAGGCACAAATAGTCAGAACATTTTTCCCCAGAGTGGAATTGTCAAAGACTAGAGGGCATAGCATTAAGGTGAGATGGGTAAAGTTTAAAGGAGATGTGCAGGGCAAATTTATTTTTACTCAGAGGGTGGTGGGTGTGCTGCCAAGGGTGGTGGTGCATGCAGATATGTGCAAAATAAGTGTGTTTAAGAGGCTTTTACATAGGCACGTAGATATGCAGAGAAAGGATGGATTTGCATCATATATAGGTGGATGAGGTTAGTTTATCTTGGCATCATGTTCTGCACACATTGCATGCAACATTTAAATGTTGTTATAGCACCTGCCACAACTACTTCCTCTGGCAGCTCATTCCATATACCACCACCCTCTGTGTGAAATGATTGCCCCTCAGGTTCCTATTAAATCTTTCCCCTCTCATCTTAAATCTACATCCTCTGGTTCTTGATTCCCCTACTCTGCGTAAAAGACATCTGTCTTATTGATTCCTCTCATGATCTTATACACCTCTATAAGATCACCCCTCATCCTCCTGTGCTCCAAGGAATAAAGTCCTAAAGGATAGGTTTCAATAGAATACTAGATTTTCTGCGACATGAGGGAATATTTTAAGTCTACAGAAATTGTAGACTTAAAATAGGTGGAAAAAGACCCAGAGCCAAGTGAGGTGAAAAGATATGTCCTCATTCAGAGCACTGTGAGTTGGAAAGTTCTACGTGAAGATGTGTTAGAAGTGATTCCAGAACTAATTTGAACAAGGAGCTAATCAGGTGCTCGAGGATTGCTTGACAAGGGGAAGAACTGATGTTTACTAAGTGGCCGTGCATCCATGGTGGTCAATTGGCTCCATCGGTGTTGATGGTGGATTGAAGAGGAACACCTGTATAGAAGTGTACCTGAAAGCTGTGGCCCAGAGCACTTGGAGACAAGTTCACACCAGCCACGTCCCACATGGCGGGCTCCTGGTTCCGACTTCGACCTCGGGAAGAGCTTCCAGATGGGGGCGAGCAGTTTCCCTTGGCAGGAGGGAAGAAAAACGAAGGAGGAGTCAGCCACGTCACCCTTGTCCGTCGCCTGGTCTCATTTTCATTCATCTTCCGCACTTGGGCTAACACAAAGGAAGGGATCTGGGTAAGAGAAAAGTCAGAGTTAGTGACAATGAACCAAACTGGGATGACCTTTCCTCTTACAATACAATGCAATACAATACAATACAATACAATACCATTTATTGTCATTTGATCCTCAGTGAGGCTCAAACGAAATTCCGTTTCCACAGCCATACAAACAAAGACAATTTCCTACAGAAATACACACAATTTAATTCACACAAACATCCATCACAGTGAACCCACTGTGATGGAAGGCAAAGTCTTTTCTCTCCCGATGTCCAAGCCCCAGGCGGGCGATGCTAAGTCCCACGGCCATTTTAGGCCTTTTAGAGTAACAGTGAAGCTACTCAATGTACACAGTTATTTATGTGCAACCATCATTATGCCTTCAGGGAAATGTAAGTGCAAAGATTGCAGGATAAGAACATAGAACAGTACAGCAAAGGAACCCACAATGTTTGTGCCAAACACAATGCCAAGCTAAACTGATCTCATCTGTCTGTGCATATCCCTCTATTCCTTCCATGTGCCAATATAAAAGTCTCTTAAACGCCGCTATTGTATTTGCCTCCACCACCATCCGTGCCAATCGGTTCCAGGCCCCCACTATTGTCTGTGTAAAACACGTATCCTGCACATCTCCATTAAGAATTAGAATTAGAAATAGAATGGCTTTATTATCATTCAAACAAACAAAGGTTTGAATGAAATGTTGTTCCCTGCAGTCATAACAGCAAAAAAAACAAAACCCACAATTAACATAGTTTCACACAAACATCCATCACAGTGAATTACCAAACACCTCCTCACTGTGATGGAAGGCAAAAGTATTTTCTCGTCCCTGTTCGTCTCCCACGGTCAGGCAATCAAACTGCTGCGTCGAGCCGATCGGGGCTCTTGATGTTAAAGCCCCCGGCGGGCGATGGTAAGTCCCGCGGTCGATTAAGCCGCGCCGGGCGATGTAAGGCCCTGCGATGGGCCGATTCAAACCCCGCGATTCGGGGCGGGCGAAGTTGCCGTTGCGGGAGCTCCCGAAAATCGGTCTCCTACCAGGGACCTGCGAACATTCCCCCTCTCACCTTCCCTCTAGTGTTGAACATTTCCACCCTGGTTAGATTCTGACTGTCTTTTATAATTTTGGATATTTCTATCAAGTCTCTCCTCAACCATCGACATTCCAGAGAAAACAATCCCAGTTTATCCAACCTCTTCTTGTAGCTGAACCCTCAGTACCAGAGGTACCATTCTACAGCTACTTTCATGAAATGCTGCCTGTATTGGAGTGTATTAGGTATGAGGAGACACTAGACAAATTGGATTGTGTTCTCTGGAGGTTGAGTGGTGATCTGATATAAATATATTAAATTATGAGAGCCATGGATTGGGTCGACAATCAGAACTTTTGTTTCCCCAGGGTGGAAATGACAAAGACTAGAGGGCATTACTTTAAGGTGGGAGAGGCATAGTTTAAAGGAGACGTGTGGGGCAGTTTTTTTAGACACTGAGAGCAGTGGGTGCCTGGAACATGCTGCCATGGTCAGACATAATAGTGGCATTTAAGAAGCTTTAAGATAGGCACATGGATATGCAGGGAATGAATGGATATGAATCGCATGCAGGTAGAGATTAGTTCAACTTGACATCATGTTCAGCATGGACATTGTTGGCCGAACGGTCTATTCCTGTACTGTGTTCTAAAATAGCATCAAACTCTGTCCTGCACTGAGTTGCAAGAAGATGCCAATTTATGTTGTTGAAAATTAACCCAAAAGCATTATTGCTCATTATTCCAATTTCCTTTCATCAATCCAATGAATTATTGCACATGAATCTCTAGCACAGAATGCATCATCATAAATAGAAAGTCTCCTTCCTCCTGGAGATTTAACAAAATGTAATATATAAATAAAATTATTGCACAACCATTCCCTTCCCTCTGTTTCTCGTTCTGCATCTAATTTGACTTTGAATGCACATACACTTCCTCCTCAAACTTTGCATCATTTATTTTATCATCTTTATATCTGATTCATTGAGGAGATACAATTTCATTATGGTTCTCTGTAAAAGGTACAGATGTTTTCTTTTCCCCAAGGCTAAACTATTAGCACGCACATTCTGAAAAGTCAATAATGTCGATCACCTGAATAATGCCAGGAGAGTCCAACTAACTTTCATTGACTACCCTGGAGCAGCAATTATATTACACTGCATAAAGACTCCACTGATTCACGGAGTTAACAGAGGCCAAAGTAAACTAGAGGTTTACGTAGAATGCTACACAACCCTGGATGCCGATTGTATTTAGGAAAATAAATTCATTCGTAAAGGGTTCAACTCAGTCGTGTTGCTTAGACTATCTTTAATCGGACTTTACTGAACTTTATCTTGCACTAAACATGATTCGCCTTATCCTGTAATTGTACAGTGTGGATGGATGATTGCATTCATGTATAGTCTTTCCGCTGACTGGATAGCACACAACAAAAATGCAGTACATGTAACAATAAACTAAACCAGACTAAAGTAAACTAGGCAAAGATAAAACCATGAAACCTATGGCAGAATGACACGGTGATCATGACTTCTAAAACTATCATGCAAATGGTAGGATCATGCACAGTGCCTTACAAAAATCTCCACACTATCCGCTAATACTAACCACAATACTATCCTTTAACACTAACCGTAGCACAATGGTATAAAATTGTAATACCATGTTAATCAAATGCAACCTGCTTCTCTGAATAGGATTACAAAGGGCATTGGTAGCTTAATCTTGTGATTGGTCTGGTTTAACAATCTCAATTAAATTTGTTGTCTTTCTCTGACATAATTTTTCTCTGAAATGAAATCAGACTTGCTAGAAAATGGACTTGCTAGAAAATGTTGATGTACCTCCCACCTACTAATAAAAAGGCATATCCTAAATTGGACACAATGCAAAAGGCCTTTGCAATCTTGCTGTGCAATCAGAGTAAATAATTTACTTGTCTGGTTGTGAGGAGCATCTTGGAGTCTCCAACAATCCCGGGTTAGAGATTCAGGGCGGCACAGTGGAGCATCTGGTAGAGCTGTACTAGAGACTTGGGTTCGATCCTGACCTTGGGCCCTGTCTGTGCAGAGTTTGCATGCTTTCCCTGTGACGGCATGGAGAGCTTCCACTTGGTGCTCCAGTTTCCTCCCACATACAATAGACATGCGGGTTTGCAAGTTAATTGGCTTCTCTAAATTGCCCCTACTGGAGGATGGTGAATGTTGTGCCTCTATTTACAAAGAGCAGTGAGGAAAAGCCAGGAAACTATGGAACAGTGAGCCTAACATCTGTGGTAGAACGTTACTGGAGAGAATTCTCAGAGATAAGATATATATGCATTTGGAACAGAGGCTGATTAGGGAGTCTGCATGTTTTTATATATGGGAGATTGTGTCTTATGACTCTGATTGAGTTTTGAAAAAGTAACCAAAAAGGTTGAGGACAAAGCCATAAACATTGTCCATTTGATCTTCAGCATGGCATTTGATAAGGTTCCACATGGTAGGCTGCTCTGGAAGGTTAGATCGCTTTGCATCCAGGGAGTGCTGGCAGGATAGGGAATTGGTTTCATGGAAGGAAGCAGGGGGTGATGGTGGAATGTTGTTTTTCATAGATGCTGTTCCTCCAATTTGCATTTAGCCTCACTCTGACAATGAGAGGTTGTAAGAGACAGAGAGAGTTAAATGCAAATTGGAGGAACCGCATCTAATATTTCCCTTGGGCAGCTTACGGCCCAGTGGTATGAATATTGATTTCTCTAACTTCATGTAACCCCTGCATTCTCCCTCTCTCCGTCCCTCCCCCACCCAAGTCGCACCAGCTTCTCGTTTTCACCTAGCAAACAGCTCACAATGGCCTGTTTCCTTCATCGTCATTACTTTTTTACATATCTTTCATTAATTCGTTCTATATCTCTCTACTTCGCCGTCTATATATTTTGTTTACCTTTCCCCGACTCTAATCTGAAGAAGGGTCTCGATCTGAAACGTCACCCATTCCTTCTCTCCAGAGATGCACCCTGTCCCACTGAGTTACTCCCGCATTTTATATCTATCTTCGGTTTAAACCAGTATCTGCAGTTCCTTCCAACACACTTTGATTTGCATTCCAATTGTAGGACTACATTAAAAAAATACACCCAAAAGTGCCATCTACTGTAAGTTCACTTACCGTCCAGAGGATGTCCTGGTATTTGATTAGTAATTGGACGATTTTGGCCGCCTTGGTGGCTGCCTCTGCTTCTTGATGGTTGCCAGATCTCCCTTTGCACATGAAGAGGTTTGGTGCCACGATCATGGAGACATTCCACAAACTCATTCTGTTTTTGGCCTCATTTGCTACGACTTTGCTGAGATATTCCAAAAAAGCCTGTAGATGGGGATGAGGGTTGGGGATGATTGTATTGAGGAGAGAAGAGTTTAATTCCACTTGCCACTCACCCCTTTTCCTCTTCATTTTACTTTAGGTTAATCTCATGAAAGCAGAAATGACTCCATAGCCAATTTCCAACTCGTACTTTCAGATAAGTTGTGCCCCACACTGGTCTCACCATTAAGATGCAATGCAGAAGGAACATATAAGCTTCAATTAAAAATGTATGTTTGCCCTCTGTATGTAATGTTATATAAATTTTAAGCTGGGTATAAGTATGGAGTCATCGACCCAACTTGTCCATGCCGACCAAAGTGCCCCATCTAAGCTAGTTCCATTTGCTTGCATTTGACCCATATCCTTCTAAACTTTTTCTATCCATGAATCTGTCTAAACACCTTTTAAATGCCTCAAGTACTACCTCTGATAGCTTGTTCCATGTACCCACCACCCTACATGCGTAAACATTGCCCCTTATGATTAAATATTTCCTCTTCATCTTAAACCTATGCTGTCTAGTCCTGATTCCATTGCCCTGGTAAAGAAGATTCCGTCCATTCATCTTATCTATGCCCGTCATGATTTCATGCACTGTTATAAGGTGACCCTTCAGTTTCATGTGCTCCAGTGAATAAAGTCCAAGCCTGCCCAACTTTTCTCTTAAGCTCAGGCCTCAAGTCATGGGAACATAAACCTTATAAATGTCCTCTGCGCTCTTTCCAGCTGAATGGCATATTTCCTATAACACTGTGATCAAAACTGTACATAATACCTCAAGTGCAGCCTCAACCATGAATTGTACAACTGTAACAAATCTCAACTTTGATACTCAATTCCCCGACTGATGAAAGCCAGTGCGCCAAAAGCCTTCTTCACCATTCTATCTACTTATGAAGCCACTTTCATGGAACTATGTACTTGTGGTGTTAGATCCGTCTACAGCATCCTCCTGGGCCTTACCATTCACTGTAAATGTCCTGCCCTGGTTTAATTTTGCAATGTGTAGCATCTCACCCTTATTTGCTTTGTTTACTAATTAAACTATGTTATAGGATAATGTAAATTCCTCTTCCCTAATTCCCCCCTTCATAGAATTTAACAATTATAATTTCCCTGTACTTTATAATATTGGATTTCTTTTTCAATCCACCCCTGGACAATGCGTTTTCTTAAATGTGCTGATTTAACGATTGTAGACAATTTTGCCTGTAACCTGGAGGCACCAAAGACGTCAGTCTAATTATACATGAAGTGAATATATCTGCAAAAAAGGGTTGCTGCTGCTGCTGAAATAAGGTGAAAGGTGATGTACAGAACCCCAGGTCATAAGGTAAAAGTGCCTTATAGAACCCCAGGTCAAAATGTAAAGGTGATGTATAGTACCCATATCAAAAGGTGACATATAGAACCCAGATCATAAGATAAAGGTAATACCCTGTATATAGAACCCTAGGTCAAAAGGTGAAAGGTAATGTATAGAACCCCAGGTCTGTAGAAGGGATCAACCAGACATTTTACCTATCCATGTCCCTCCACAGATGCTGCCCAATACACCACGTTCCTTCAGCGATTTGTTTTTATATTGGCATCAATACTCCTATATTCAGCTGAAGGTACATCTCAACTCAAAAAACAGCCACAGTCCCAAGACAAGGTACACCCACCAAATGATCAGCAGATTCCACTTGGATCTGTCTGTGGGCTGATTCCATTAGTGATGATGGAAAAAAATAAAAAGGATAAAAATGTTATCATTGGCCTCACACAAAATATCACGTAAGTGGAACTTGGTATCAACAAAATTGAAATGTGTCCTTGTATGTTTTTAAAGATGTTGGAGGTTGAATTGAGACATTATTTTAACCTTGATCACTGTGTCTATCTGGACTGTAGCTAATTTAAGTATATCTAATCTATTGCATACTCTTGCATGTTAAATTTGTATCATACCTCTAGTATATCTAATCTGCGATTAACTTAATAAATCTAATTTTCCGCACATCTAAGTTCAAACATCCCCAGTTTAATAAATATGGATTTGTGGATAAAATAATGATTCACGGTTTGAATGTTAGATATGCTCAGTGTGAGGTTTACATAAATTCAAATGCACTCATGTATACTTTGAACATAAAGGATACCTTAATAGTGTCTCTGTTGAGATCAGGAAGCAACATGATGATAAGATGTAGAGCCTGTAACTGCAGCTTCGTCTGTGAGATGTCTGAAACCAAAGCAAACCCAATGTTAAACTGTAAAACCGCATCTCATTGAAATGGCAATTCTGAGATTCTTCCTTCACAATGACATTAAACAAAGCCCAGTCTGCTCTCCTTAGTGCCTGCAAAAGATTTCCTGGTACTTTGAATAAGAGCGGCACAGTCGTGCAGCGGTACAGTTGCTGCCTTACAGTGCCAGAGACCGGGGTTCGATCCTGACCTCGGATGCTGTTTGCACGGAGTTCATACGTTCCACCCACTTTCCAAAGAGGTTTGTAGGTTAATTGGCTTCTGTAAATTGTCCCTAGCATGTAGGATAGAACAAGTGCATGGCTGATTGCTGGTCAGTGCGGACTTGGTGGGCCGAAGGACCTGTTTCCATGCTGTATCTTTAAACTAAACTAAACTAAACTACACTAAGAGTACTGCATTCACCCACACATTCTGAGTAATTCCATCTCTCAAAACAGGTAAATGTTCACTTGAGCACCATCTGATTGTGGGAGCTTGCTCTGTGGAAATCATTTCACATTTCCCACATTACCACAGCAACTGTAATTTAAATTAATCTGACAGTCTGTACACTGCTTTGTGAGCACAGAAACAGCTCTGTAAAAAATGTCTATCAAATCCATAAATGATAGCCTGCCTTACTTCTTCAAAAATAGAAAATCTCTGAACAGCCATGTTGCCCAACATTTCAGTCAGTACCAAGTGTCTGATTGTGCTCAACAAATAGGTACAGTATTATATGAATATTTGTGGCACCGATAGTATACAATAATTCAATGAGTATTTAAATACGCTATGTATACATACATATATACACATACAAATATACATTCATCTATGTATGCATACACACACACATACATATATATACACACACACATAGTGCATAAATACTTGCACACAAACACACACACATACATACATATATATACACACACACACACAATGTATAAATAATTGTATATGTATGGGTGTGTATATATATTATTTTTTAATACTTTCTCATTGAATCTTCATATACTATTGGTGCCATATTGATTTTAAAACAATTATCTGAACAAATTATTTTGAAGTTGCTCTTGATAATTTTTTTCATTTGATATGTAAATTTGGGAAATCCAAATACTTTAGTAATTAGTAGTAATGTACAACTTTACAAAATTCACTTGACAAAAATGACTACGGTGGCTGTCTGTACGGAGTTTGTACGGTCTCCTTGTGGCCGCATGGGTTTTCCCTGGGTGCTCCGATTTCCTCCCACACTCCAAAGACATATTGGCTTTGGTGAAAATTGTAAATTGTCCCTAGTGTGTAGTGTGTGCTTGTGTATGGGGATTGCTGGTCGGCGGGGGCTCGGTGGGCCAAAGGGCCTCTTTCCACGCTGTATCTCAAAACTAAACTAAACTAAGAGACTGAAGATAGACACAAAATGCTGGAGTAATTCAGCAGGACAGGCAGCATCTCTGGAGAGAACTTTTTCGAGGTGAGACCCTTCTTCAGACTGATGTCAGGGGAAAGGAAGATGCATAGATAAGGAAATGTAAGGTGTGAAAACTAAGTGACCGCTTGCCATTTCATTTGATGCTTGATGGTAGAGAGTGCAGTGCACAGACTGGCTGCCTGGTTTGCTACATCACTGCAGTCACTACACTTCCAAAGCACTTTATTTGCCTAGTGAAGACAATAGAACTTGGAGAGAAGGAATGGGTGGTGTTTCGGGTCGAGACCCTTCTTCAGATCACAAATGTCACCTATTCCTTCTCTTCAGAGATGCTGCCTGTCCCGCTGAATTACTCCAGCATTTTGTGTCTATCTTCGATGTAAATCAGCATCTGCATTTTCTTCCTACATAATGTGTTTATCAGCCTTTGCTTCCAGCAAACAGACATCAGGGATGTAATGAAATCAGCAAAGACCAACATGCCCGATGCTTTGCACTGGCAGGGAGTCTGAATATTGATGGGAAGGCACAAAAGCTGAAATAGAAGAGGATAAGAATACCAGCAAAAAAATGTTAAACATGTTTGCGTTACTCCAAAGACTTACTTTGCACAGCTATGAAAGCAGGCAGGTATTCAGCTGTGAGCAATGGGTAGGGTAGTTCTCGGATGAAGGTCTTCAGTAAGCCTGCTACATCATTATGGTGAACTTGGTCCCAATCAAAAGCTTCGTAAAACTTCGACTCCAGCTCTTGCCGATAATTCTGTGGATGAACAGAGCATCAATTTAAATCCTGCCCTTCCACCTATTTTATTCTTTCTTATACAGAAAACTACAGTGCTGATTACAAAAGCTGAACTCGCTAAAGGAAAACAGGTAACCTTGTAAAAGAAAGTTTAAAACGATTACTGTCCCTGGTTTAAATGAGTCAGAAGAGGGTGGTTCTTTTAACAATCCTTGCTCCCTTGAGATGCAGGGCAGCCAGGATCTTACCATACAGTGGACCAGAAAGCATAAATGGTCATCTACTTTAATGTTCCTGCATGCATATGTAGTCCCCTGCTGTCAGCTTCCCTCCTTCATAAGACTTGCAAATAGGAGGAATTTCTTTAGCCTGAGGCTGGTGAATCTGTGGAATTAATTGCCACAGATGGCCATAGAGGCCAAGTCATTGGGTAAAGCGGAGATTGATAGGTTCTTGATTTAGAAACATAGAAAATAGGTGCAGGAGTACGCCATTCGGCCCTTCGAGCCAGCACTGCCATTCAATATGATCATGGCTGATCATGGCTAAATCAAAATCAGTTAGGGTGTCAATGGTTATGAGAAGAAGGCAAGAGAATGGGGTTGAGAGGTAAAAATAGATCAGTCACGATCGAATGGCAGATCAATGGGCCAAATGACAATTCAGCTTCTATGTTTTATAGTCTTAAATATCACTTATAAACCCTGTTACGTTAAGAAAAAAAATTCCTGTTAGGAAATCTCATAAAAGCAAAATATATTTTTGTCTTAATTATCTTCTCAGTAATAGCTTATCTTCAATGTAATCCTAAAATAAATATTTCAATAACTTAAAATCCATACCATTCAAGAGAAAACTCCAAAAAAGCGATTCCACTTTAGTCCATTAGGGTTGGCCATTAATTTAGTAAATAACAGTGTATGCTAAATGGTTAATTTCTAGCCACATTTGCAGAGTTAAATATTTAATCCTGGAGTGGTCAAGTCCACTAAATATTTAATCAGGAAGCAATTTGTGAAATAACGTTGGTATTTAGTATTTTGGTGAAGACATTAGTGTCCATTCCTCCTGAACATTTGATGACTGTAGGAATGTTGTGTGGGTCCCTGGTGAACTGAGGGAGCTCAGGGTGATTCAGAATGCCAAATGAACATTGGCCAAGAAGATAAGACTCAAGTGAGGGTCCTCGAGTGACCTCTGAAGGCTGAATACATCAGCTAATGGGCATTTCAGAAATTTGGCCACAGTTATGAAAGGAATTGCATTATAGATTGCAGAGGCAAGTAATAGATTAGGAGTGAAGTAGAAATTGTAAGTGAATAATTGGATGTGGGACAGAAATCTAAACGCAAAGGAAATTTGCCAAGATTCTTTACCTTAATCAATGTAATCATCAATTAGCCGATTAGATCGGGGCCGCTCCAAGTGGCCGAGCGCATGGATTAGACTCAGCCTGCATCAGTACTGAGCAACTGAGCTGCGGTGGAGGCCATCAATAACATTGCCTGACCAGCACAGCCCCTGCAACTGCAACCCATTGCAACCATTGGGACAACAGGCCCTTATGACTCTAACACTTTTAACATCTTTGAACTTGAACCTGAAATATAGCAACGTGTACTGCCTCAGTGTAATCTACTATTCTCACACTCCTGTGCATAAATATGATTGTGCCTACCTATAGTAATATTTTTACTGAAAAGCATGCAAAATAGGAATTTCACTGTACCTAAGTACGTGACAATAAAGCACCATTGAATCATTGAAGTATTTCTCTTTTTCCTGCATAACCTTCATCTTAACTTTAACCCCTTGACATGAATGGTAGTAATTTTGATGGACCTGGGAACCACACCAGATAATGGGAACAGTGCACGGCCATTCAGCTTCTGCGGTCTTACCATTCTTTGTGTGTAAAAGTGCTTCCTGATTTTAATCCTAAATGCCCAGCTCTAATTTTGTTCGGATTTATCTGCTGGAAGAACTAGATATACTGTAAATATCATTTCAAATATGTTTATAACTTTTAAGAACTCCATTAAATCTACATGGATATTCCTAGATTGAAGCCAATTTTAAGAAGCCTTGGCTCATTTATCTCTTATAACCACATGTAACCGATGTTGGGGAAGTCCAGAACAAGGGGTCACAGTTTAAGGATAAGGGGGAAATCCTTTAGGACCCAAATGAGAAAAACATTTTTCACACAGAGAGTGGTGAATCTGTGAAATTCTCTGCCACAGAAGGTAGTTGAGGCCAGTTCATTGGCTATATTTAAGAGGGAGTTAGATGTGGCCCTTGTGGCTAAAGGGATCAGGGGGTATGGAGAGAGGGCAGATACAGGATACTGAGTTGGATGATCAGCCATGATCATATTGAATGCGGTGCAGGCTCGAAGGGCCGAATGGCCTACTCCTGCACCTATTTTCTATGTTTTTCTATGTTTTCTATGTATTATAGAACATAAAATGGTGCAGCACAGGTACAGGCTCTTCGATCCACAATGTCTGTGCTGAGCTTGTTGCCAGATTAAACTCAACTCCTCTGGCTTATGTGATCAATAACCCTCTGTTCCCTGCATATCCATGTGCCTATCCAATAGTCTCTAGAATGGCATTATCGCATCTTCCTCCACCATCACCCTTGGGGAACATTCCAGGCACCCACCACCGCAGGAGGATGAGGGGAGATCTTATAGAGGTGTACAAAATCATGAGAGGAACAGATCAGGTAGATGCACAGGGTCGTTTGCCCAGAGTAGGGAAATCGAGGACCAGAGGACATAGGTTCAAGGTGAAGGGAAAAAGATTTAATAGGAATCCGAGGGGTAACTTTTTCACACAAAGGGTGGTGGGTGTATGGAACAAGCTGCCAGAGGAGGTAGTTGAGGCTGGGACTATCCCATTGTTTAAGAGCAGTTAGGCAGGTACATGGATAACACAGGTTTGGAGTGATATGGACCAAGCGCAGGCAAGTGGGACTAGTGTAGTTGGGACATTATTGGCCGGTGTGGGTGAGTTGGGCCGAAGGGCATGTTTCCACACTATGTCACTCTATGACTCTCTGACTGTGGTAAAAACCTGTCCCACTCATCTCCTTTAAATGTTGCCACTCTCACTTTCAGCTAGACTGACATTTCCACCCTGGGAGAAAGGTTTTCAAGAATCTCTATGGTGTCTGTTTTAAGTCTAACATATTATTCGAGAGATACAATAATGAAAATTTAATGTCATACTAGTTAAATACAGTGGCATCGCTCCTTGATTTTGAATTCTTAACCTCATGAAGTAATGGCCAAGATTCCATTGCCTTCCAGGTGTATTTTTCTACCCATGTACTACCTCTGATGATTTGCCGAGACAGACACACAAATCTCTACGCTCCACATCATTTGTAGTCTTTCAAAAGGAGACAATATCATCTGCTCATGAGCTGGAATGGAAGGGATTACGGGTGCAAATGATGGAGTTAATGGATTGGTTCATGTAAAAAGGAACTGCAGAAGCTGGTTTACACCAAAGATATGACACAAAATGCTGGAGTAACTCAGCGGGACAGGCAGCATCTCTGGATAGAAGGAATGGGTGACGTTTCCGGTCAAGACCGTTATTCAGTCTGAAGAAAGGTCTCCACCGAAAAGCATTGTGTGTCTATCTAATGGATTGGTTCGTTGGTTGAAGAGGAGGGAAAACTATGGAAGAAGGGTAACAATGAATGGGTGTGAGATGAGGATGGAAGGGCCTGGATTAAGAAGTAATTGAATGAGGTAGAGGCTGTATAGAAAATGTTTCAGTTGGAATAACAGATCATTTCCTGGGATTTTTGCAGGAGAGATGAAATGGGGGTGAAGGGGGGCACTAATATGAAAGTAATTTTCCCCAAAATGTAAAAGCACTTTGTTTGACTGCCCCTGTAATTAATAATAAGAATTGTATGGGAAAAGTTATTGACCTCTTTCTGGCAATAAACAGAAGCAAACCAAACGTGAACCTTGATTTGAATTTGCACTGGCACTCAGATAGATGGGTGCAAAGTGAGCAACACTCCATCATGACTGTGGCCGTGCAAGGTCAAGGAGATTTTAACTCCTGGGTCTCAGTCCAGGAGCAGTGAGGCTGTGGCACAAACCACCAGGAGTTATGGTGCAGGATATAAATGGCTGCTAGAGTCACCGCGCAGGGCATGGTTTGCAGGACTGGGGTAACATGTGAGAGAAACAGTGAGAGAGGAAGTCTAATATGTATCCATGTTGCTCCTGACAAGCCCTCTTCCTCATACCATATAGGTCTGAAGGGAAAGACCATGTCTTTTTGACCATTCAGGCCATTATCAAAACCTGCGTTACAACCTGCGTTTCCGACAGATATCCTTCCCACCTCCCCTGAAGGTCACTAGTTGTGGAAAAAAGATCTGGATCTGCAAAGGTGGGACATAGTAATGACAGAATGGGCCAAATGGCCTCGTCCGTGAAATAAACCTCCAGGATTCCATGAGGTTCTGCAGCCAAATTTAAATGCTGCCCATCTGTTTGGTTCCTGCTGATCGCTCTCTGATACTTGAGACGTGGCTGGAAACCCACGAGAAGGCAAAGCGTGCAAATGTATTAATGTGAGATAACGATGGACTAATGTGAATTTTCTGAATTCCTTCAGTTCTTTTGGCTCTTCGGAAAATATGTTTGGTACACATGTAACTAGCAGTCTTCCAATGTACATATAAGGCAACAGGAGGACACCACACAAACATCTAAGGAAATGCTCAGAGGATTAGTCACTCGTGAGTATCTTCCAGTCTACTCCATGCAGCCTTGTTTTAACAAGAAGCACAGATAAGAATGAGAAACATTGATGCAAACTGTGCAATTCAACAATCTTGCTATTATTTCACGTCATCTGGTATAACAGGCATTTTAGTACCAAATAGTGATTGGGTATGCAAGTCAGTGAACCCTATGTCATTTTATATTCTGCAAAATCCACTTCTTAGTTAACTGGTTAATTAAACAGTGCAGAAATCAAAGTAGGCACCGCAATTTTAAGTAAACCCAGCATTTGCTGTTACAATAGCTGCTCCAGTATATATTCCAATTATTCTTGCATTATTCTCCTGAAAACTGACAATAAACCTGCATTTCATCCAAAGATTTACAATTTCAAGTTTTAGCGTGGTCTATTTAATTCCTTGTTTTATATCTGTTTATTTCTGTTTACTATCATCCTGGAGATAGACACAAAAAGCTGGAGTAACTCAGTGGAACAGGCAGCATCTCTGGAGCGAAGGAATGGGTGACGTTTCGGGTCAAGACCCTTCTTCATCCTGGATTTGAACTTCTTCTGTCTTGTGTTTTTTCTATTTCATGGGCATGAGTCTTCATCTACACTTCTACAAGATCACCCCTCAACCTCTTGCGCTCTAAAGAATAAAATCCTAGCCTACCAACTCTCCCGATAGCTCAGCCTTCCAAGTCCTGGCAATATCCTGGTAAATGTTCTCAGTCTTCTTTTCAGCTTACTGACATCCTTCCTATCACACGGTGCCCAAAACTGAAAAGAACTCCAAATGTGTCCTCACCAACATCTTGTGCACCTGTAACATAACTTCCTAACTTCTATACTCAATACCCTTATTGATGATTATTTCTTTTTCTTGATTTCAACATTTAGAATTATTTCTTGGTGCTTTGAGATGTTTTAACTTAATATTTTCTTTAAATAACATTTATATTTTTTATTATTATGTCATAGAGTGATACAGTGTGGAAACAGGCCCTTTGGCCCAACTTGCCAACGCCGGCCAACATGTCACAGCTACACTTGTCCCACCTGTCAGCATTTGGTCCATATCTTCCAAACCTGTCCTCTCCATGTTTTTTTAACTCTTTACAAAGAGTTTCTAACAGTATCTACCTGGGACACTTTCAACAGTTGAAAAGCACATGACAGCAATGATCATTTATTGCCAGCAGCCCCTTGCTGCTTTCGGTCATCACAGTATTGAAGACTGATTATGAAAAGGAAAACAGGAAGCATCTCCTTACCTTCACCCTTGAGGCAGACCCGGGCACTCGCAGAATTCCTTCAGCATCCAAACCAGTTTCCTCCATTTTTGACAAAAGCTAGGACAGGGAATTGTTACACATTTAATCTACTCCCAATATTCCAACCAGATGAAACACATCTCAACCAAATTTGCAGCACCATTCGTCATGTTTAGACTAGTTTAGAGATACAGCAGTGAAACAGGCCTTTGACCCACCATGTTCGCGCTGACCAGCGATCCCCGCTCATTAATACTATCCTACACACTGGGGACAATTTTTTACATTTTTACCAAAGCCAGTTAACCTACAAACCTGTACGTCTTTGGAGTGTGGGAGGAAACCAGAGATCTATCTCGGAGAAAATCCATGCAGGTCATGGGGAGAACATACAAACCCCGTACAGACGGCACCTGTAGTCAGGATTGAACCTGGGTCCCTGGCGCTGTAAAGCAGCAACTCTACCCCTGCACCACCGTGCCGCCCCTATGTGTTGATTCAGGCAAAATCGAAAATCTGTTCTATGTACATGCAATAGTGGTCATCAGGATGAGGGCAATGTTGGGTACATTATTGCCCCCATTGTCTGGGGACTTGTACACTGGGACCCATTGGACTAGTTCCATTTTGAGTCCCCAGAAGAATTGGAAGATGTCTCAGGGGACGACCACGACGAGGAGTGGCCATTGGCCAACTTGGATTGTTTTCTCAGGGCAGGGGTTGGCATCAGGGATTGAGGCTGAGGAGAGACCTAAAACTGTGAGAGGAATAAATAGGATAGACAGTCAGAACCTTTCTTCCCAGGGCAGAACTATCAAAGACTAGAGGGCTTTAAGGTGAGATGGACAAAATTTAAAGGAGTTATGCAGAGCAAGTTATTTACACAGAGTGTGGTGCATGCTGGAATGCTCTGCCTGGGATGGTGGTGGAGTCAAATATGATAGTGGCATTTTTTGTGGCTTTTAGATAGGCACATGGATATGCACAGAATTGGGGGGGGGGGGAGGGGGGTGGGGGGGATATGTATCACATGCAGGCAGAGGAGATTAGTTTAATCGGGCGTCATATTCAGCACAGACATTGTGGCCCAAAGAGCCTATTCTTGCACTGTACTATGTGCTGTGTTCTATGTATAGGTTGGCTGTGAGCACCTCACATCTGAAACCAGGTTTTTCTCAGTTATTGAGAAAAAGCATTGCATCCACAGTCCGAGCAGATAGTTGCTCAATGAATGTGCAATTCATGCTTCGATTCCTTATTCATGAAAATGGCCAAAATGGTATTGAATCATGCAATACAGAGAATGCATTACACATGATTGAACACCTCGTGCTCTGATTGAGTTCCCCATGCATTAGCACATCAAACACACGGCGAATCTAGAACGAAAATTGCTAATATTACAATCCAAAGTTAAGTCCCCATTTTTCAATAAGCTTAAATTTTTCATCCTTTAGTTTTGTTCAAAATCACCCAAAAATGTAGCACCACATCATTGTTTTTTATTATATTTATACTGATTTTATATACTCCATATTGATCTTATATTAGTCAGATACTACATCAACTGGATTCTTACAAAAGATTCAAGGAAATAAAACACTTCTTTATTCACACAGAGAATGAAGGACTTGTATTTCTGACAAAAGACAAAGCAAAACTACCAGTGCGTGACGTACATGTTAACAAGTCACAAAAGGGCCATGTCGATACTCCCCAGCAAGTTACTAGCCTCAAGATTTCCAGACAAGTGATCTGTTTTCCAAAGGCTATCTTTCCCGTCTTGGAGCCATAGATGTAACAGAAAGGACCCTCGGAATTATTAGGGTCATGTCCTGTTTTCCACTGGCTGGTGTATCTTCTGTGGAATCCAGCCAAAGGTAATGGCTTTATGACTTAATTGCTTTAAAGCCTGTATTCACTGCTAATGTACAGGCAATCACCTCTCCAGCTGAGACCAATCTTATAAGTGCTTTTACTGGATATTTTCTTTACAAATTCCAAAGACAACCACTTACCAATTTTATGAGGCGCTGTTCCCACAATGCTCAGCACCCCACCTTATCCTCCCCAAGGCATTATCTCTCTCTCAAGATAGGGAATCAAAAGTAAATGGAATATTCCAACTGGAGTCCAACCACATCCAAGACATCTGTCAGATCAGTTCCCCACAATTGACTTTAACACCTCTTTAAAGATATTGTTGTGCTCAAATTTCCGGGGCATAATTTCATACTTATGTTTCTTATTATGAACCTTATCATATGTGCTAGGGGAACATATATTTTCAGAATCTTTTTTCAAATAAATATACACTCATTATCTCTAACCCAAAATGATGACAAATTTACTGATAATTTCCGGTTTTATGAAAAAAGAACAAAGATCAGATAACTCTGCGCCAAGACAGTCAATGGCAATGTCATTGTGGGCATGATTCTAGTCAGTTACATCGATATGAAGTCTAGTGAACATGTGTGTTGTCCATGCCTGTCATTCAAACTTATTTAACAAATTCAAGCCAAATAAATCTATGACTTAAGAGGACTGTCCTGAACTGTCTGGGTGGAGTTTTCACGTTCTCCCTGTGACTGCGTGAGTTTTCCCCAGCTGCTCCGGTTTCCTCCCACATCCCAAAGACGTGCAGATTTGTAGGTTAATTGGATTCTGTCAATTGCCCCCTGTGTGTTGGGAGTGGATGAGAGAGTGGAATAACCTAGACACGTGAACAGATGATCGATGGTCGGCGTGGACTCGGTGGGCAGAAGGGCTGTTTCTCTGCTGTATCTTTCAATTATTCAATCAACCAAGATGAGAACTGGTTTGAGAAATCACTTAAATCTTTAACAGCCATAGTTAAAGACAGATGAGGTGGACGTTAATCCCGTTGCCTTCACAAACTTCATGCAAGGTGAAATTAAATGCATTCAACCCTGCTTCTGAAAATCAATTATATTCAATTCAACAGGACCACATTTCTGCAGAGTCCAGTATGGACAGGTTGCCATTTTACTGCTGAGTTCCTGTGGATAGACACTAATCTAACACTCTATTCCCTTACATGCAGTCTCAACTTAACCTTGGTGACTGAATTTTGCTTTCGTGAGGGATTCATTCAGAATAACTATCTGCTATGACTAGAGCACCAGGTTAGACTCTGATAAGACTAAACATAAGATCTGGAGCATGGACTGGACATTGAAAACAGTGTTAAAACATGGCACTTCTTGTGTGCGGGCTTAGTAGTCTATTTCTGTACACTTGATAATCAGGGGTGTGCTTAGATACAGGAATACTGTACTGATGTATAGCTGTGCGTTTGCTCGTGACAATAAAAGCACTATTGAAATCTGAAGTCAAGGGAACTCAAATTTTTAAATGTTTAAACAGAATCAGATGACATTAGAAAAAAATGTGGACTCCTACTGAATTACTGCCAAAGGCATCAATGTTTTCGTGCCCTTTCCACCACACACTGACCCAGCTGAGCAGAGGAAGTGGTTGCTGATTCACAGCCAAGATGATCATCAGGAGGGGAGTAAAGTACCACATTCACCAGCAACTTTCTCTCTGTGGGAGTCTATCTGTAACCCGCACAAATATACTTTTTCTCCAGAGATGCTGCATGTCCCTCCGAGTTACTCCATTACTTTGTGTCTATCTTCATGCTTGTGGTTTGATTAGATGGGCTTTGGGCTTCCTCACTATCCTTCCCCACACTCTGCCAACTTAGCACAGGCACGTTAATCCAATCCAACATTTCTCTTCAAACTATTGTACTTACCTTTTGAAAGATAAGAGGGATTTTTGTTCCTGGAACTTTCTTTTGATCATTTTCAAGCAACGTAGTGAGGGGAACACCAAAGAGTCCAGTTTCTGAAACAAAAATCAAGAATGTATTTCTTTGAAACATTTATCAGTTTTTTGAATAGTCACAGTTGCATAGTACAGAATATCAATATTAGTCCCATTTGCCCACAATTGAAGCATTTGTTAATGTATCTTCAACTCATTTGATTCCTTCTATCCACATTACCTAAAAAAAATAATTTGTGGCTAGAGAAGACACAGACTGCTGGAGGAGCTCAGCAGGTCAAGCAGCATCTCAGAAGAACATGGATAGGTGGCGTAGGTGGATAGGTGGCATTTTAGGTCGAGATCCTTCTTCAGACTTAATTTGGGGGGGGGGGGTGTGGGGGAAGTAACCTGGAAGAGAGGAGGGAAAGGACAAAGCAAGGCAGGAAATAGGCCAACACAGGTGAGGATGTAACACATGTAACGTCATCTCATACTCCCCTCCATCCTCCCTCCTTACCCCCTGCTTCCTCTCTAGTTATTTTACCAGTTCCACAGATCTCCACTGGTTCTCTTCAGATCCCCCCTTCCCTAGCCAACAATGGACTTACCGTCCAACGTCCTGCCTGAGGTCATTTGTGGCTGGCCCCGATTGGTTCTGGTCTTTTCATACCTCCAGCTCTTCCTATAACCCCCCCCCCCCCCCCCCCCCCCGCACCGCCCCCCTCCTCCTTCTTCCCCTCAGTCGACTCCCCCCACCTCTTACTTTCAATCTGAAGAAGGTTCCCAACCCAAAACGTCGCCCATGCTTTTTCACCAGAGATGCTGCCTGACCCGCTGTTACACCAGCACTTAGTGTCTATCTGTGGTATAACCCAGCATTGGCACTTAATGTTTCTACAGTAATGAACCCTCATTTAGCTTCACAGAAACAGATGCTTGTTGGAGCATGCTCTGTGCAGATTATCCACCCCAATACCGCCACAATGACACATTTCAAAACGTTATCGGCCGTACAGCACTTTGTGATCCTAAAGCCACGGGAAATGATGCTTGAAAGCACGTCTAAATTTGTTCTATTTTGGCAAAAACTACCATGAAAACATTCAAAAGCTTTAATGACACTCAAAAGTACAATAATGGGGCAAGCAGATTATCAGGTGTAAGGACTTCAAGGGAACTTAGCTCTTGTCCCATTCCTGTCCTTAGATATCCTTTCAGCCTCTTTTCATGTCTCCACTTTATGCAGGGGCTACTGTTGATAATCTCACTTCAATTTCTCAGCTACCTCATTGGTATACAGCACTCAGTACCACAGAGGTAAAACCCTAGATAAATGCTGGAGTAACTCAGGCAGCATCTCCGGAGAGAAGGAATGGGTGATGTTTCATGTCCAGATCCTTCTTCAGACTGAGAGTCAGGGGAGAGGGGGACTAGAGATATAGAAGGGTAAGGGGTGAAAACACACAACAAAGGGGACGATAGTCAAGCAAAATGGAACGGGAGCTTTATAATCTTAAACATACTTTGTGTCTTTATTCACTTTATTAAGAGTAAGGGGAGCATCGTAGCAAACTTACCCTTTGCTTTCACCTTCACAAGTCTGCTTCTCTTCAGATCCAAACCCAGCGCATCATAAAAAGTGGTTATCTCTATTAGAGCAAGGTTATGGATCTTTTTCATATCCTGACAAGACAGATCGCCAATCTGCGTTAACCCAAGTCTGTCTTTTGGGATGGTGAATTTCTGAAATTGAAACAGATCCATGCAATTAGTGAACATTCTACACAATAAACTATAATTCCCTTGACAGAACAGCATTCAACCTTAGAGTCGCTGAAGGTGGCCAGGGGAGGAGAGGGACCACGGCTCGCTGGCCAGTTGGGACAGAGGCGATGGCTGGAGATCCTGAAGTAGCCTGGGGCTCGTCTGGATCAGGCGCCGCTCCAGGCGACCGAGTGCGCGGACCGGGCAGAACTTTGAAAATGACGCCAAACCGGAAAACTCTTACATACTGTCTCAGTGGACTATTTCTATACGCAATTGTACTAATCGGATATTGTGCTTAAGTATGGTAATAAATAATTTACTGAGCTGTTTTACTGTACCTCTGTACATGTGATAATAAAGAACCATTGAACCTCTTAGTAGATATTGAATCAAAGAGAGAACTTGGAATTTGCCCTGCAGAACATAACATTGGAATTCTGAGCCTCTCTACAGCAATCCCATTGCGTTTACAGTTTGCACCATGGGGAGGCGGTGGGCAAAGACCAAATTACTGATGCAGCAGTGATTGAGTGTTGTACTCTGCATGCAGAATTTGGGTCAACTGAAGTCAGCAGAATTGGATTTCAGTAGCAAAATGCGATATGTAAATGCTACGTTGCAGATTACTTCATCAGGGGTGTCTGTCCTGAACAAAATCCTAAATCACAGGGAAATGTATCCTGTGTGAAGTTTGCATGTCCGTTCTGTGACCGCGTGGGTTTCCTGCGAGTGAAACTGAAAAGAAAAGCCATCATACCCAGCTATCCGTTTATAAACTGGGGTGGAAAATAGCTGGGGAACACCTTCCTTCTTGGTTACTTCTGAACCAGTATTTAAAATTCATGGGAAGGGAATTTCATGAAGGGAAATATTTATTAATCTTTCATTCATTCACATTTACTAAAAAGAGAGCCATCTCCAAGTTTATACTTGGTATTTGTATGTACTGTAGATCCCAGGAGGAGCAAGATTTGGCCTTATGTTTAAAGCGGTTTTTAGATACTGCCTAAGCTCACACATGCCTCACGTATATCATGAAAATCAACACACCTGCACTTAAAATCTGTTTTGAGTTTAGAGATACAGCATGGAACAGGTCCTTAGTCCACGCTGACCATCGATCACCTGTTCACATTAGAATTATGTTATCCCACTTTCTCATCCACTTCACTACACATTAGGGGCAATTTACAGAGGCCAATTGACCTACAAATCCACACATCTTTGAGATGTGGGAGCAAAACAGAGACCCTGGTGGAAACCCACGTGACCACTGGGAGAAGGTGCCAACTCCACACAGACAGCGGCTGAGATTAGGATTTAACCTGGGTCTGTGGCGCTGTGAGGCAGCAGCTCTACCATCTGCGCTACTGTGTTGCTAAATTAATAGCAATTCCCTCAGTACGAGTTTTGCTGTCGGGTATCTCGCATTTGGAGACATCATTGGCATTGGAAGTGCAATGGGATAGCCTCGTATTTTTGAGCACAGTCTCTCCCCTGCCAGGTAAGTATATGTGACGAAGCGATTGAAGTTCAATCAGCCTCTGCACTAACCGGTAACATTGTGTTGTTGGGCCGCTTTATACAGTTGGTTCTGGGTCGCTGCAGTTTCTGAGCTGCCATCAGAGACTCGGAGTAGGGGATATCCCAGTTCAGGTCTTCTGTGATTTCGGCGTTGCTTTGCTGGCTTTCGATTGCATCATTTTTGATATTTTCTAATGCAAAAATCAGACCAAAAAACACACATGCTAGCAGATCAATCACCATGACGTACTTTTGCAGTTAAATATTTCATCTGTCGCGAATAGCAAGATACTGAATAGTGCCAATTTGTGGGCCTTTACACTCTGTGATTTACTTCCAGAGATTGAGTAAGTTGAGAGAGCATACGATAGAAACACATTTACCTATAGATAGGGGTGATCAAAATAAAGATGCTTATAATTTGTAGAAATAAAGGATGTGCAGATGATGCTTAATACGGGTTGGATCAAAGTCTTGATTAGTACCGGTGTCAGAGGTTATGGGGAGAAGGCAGGAGAATAGGGTTAGCAAAGAGAGATAGATCAGCCATGATTGAATGGCAGATTAGACACGATGGGCCGAATGGCCTAATTCTACTATCACTTATGATCTTATGAATAAACAAAAGGACAGAGTTCTGGAGGAACTCAGCAGGTCAGGCACCATCTCTGGAGAACATGGATGGGTGATGTTCCGGGTCGAGCCACTTCTTCAGACCTTGAAGAAGGGTCTTGACATAAACATTGTCTATCAATGTTCTCCAGAGATGCTGCCTGACCTGCTGAGCTACTCCAGCATTTTGTCCTTTTGTGTCTATAATTTGGATAGTGCTTGTTTTCTTTCTTGGCTCCCGAGGTTGTTCACTTCGGGACAAAGATACCATGTCAAGTAACAAAATTATGCAAGATAATCTTTTAACTCATAACTTCATATGTTCTAGGAATAGAAGTAGATCATTCGGCCTGTCAGGTCTACTCCACCATTCAATCATGGCTGATCAATCTTTCCCTCTAAACCCCATTCTCCTGCCTTCGTCCCATAACTCCCGACACCCTTACTAATCAAGAAACTCTGCATTGAACAACAAACCCAGATAAGTCACAAGTGATAAAAGTCCATGCATCCTATTACTTACAAGAGCTCCATTTGAAATGGGTGTCCCTGCACAGCTCCTAGTGGGAGCAGATCACATTACAAATGTGTCTCTCACAGAAAGCCCACAAGATACATTATAAGGCAATGGAAATATGTTATACCAGTGCAGGCGGTTATATACTTCTAGTATATTATAGAAGGTGAGGTTGGGTCCGGATTGCTGTCTCAGGGTCTCAGGCTCTGTGAGGCAGAGTGCACTCTACCAGGTGTGCTAATGTGCCGCTCTAAAATCTTTGGCAAAGAGACGTATTGGAAAAGTCTAGGTGCTCCCCAGATTACAAATGCCTGATTTATGTACAGCCCCGTACATATGAGCGAGTGTTTGGGAGAACAGCAGGATGGATTTGATGGCTGCTAAGGTGCTGCAAGCATCATCTACAGCCTTGGAACTCAGTTTGCAGCACCTTTCCCACTTGAAAACAGTCTGGATTATGGAGAGCTCAGAGGAACCTTGTGTAACCTGAGGAGGATCTGTATTCCATGACCTCCAGAAAGTAACAGTTGTTAATCTCAAGTGACCAGATGGATCTCTATCTGATGAAAACCTGAACATTTTGTTCTGCTGTGCAATGTTGAGAATAATTCCCATCCTGTTCTTGAACAATCTCCACTTGTGCACCAAGGTTATTTTGATGGGCAGGAAGAGGCTATGGCGTGGAAACAGGATGGTAGGTCATATTTGAAGGTTCTCTTGTAATCTCTTTCCATTCTAATCGCTAAATTACCTTGGACAAATGTCTATTTTTGAATGTAGTTACGAGGGTACTATTTTATTTAATTCACAAGTTTAAACTCTAATATTTTATTATTAATGTTTAGTGTTTTATGTTTTATTCTTAATTGTTACCGTATGTCGTGTTATTACTTGCGAGCGGAGCACCAAGGCAAATTCCTTGTATGTGTACATACTTGGCCAATAAACTTATTCATTCAATAGACAATAGACACTAGGTGCAGGAGTAGGCCATTTGGCCCTTCGAGCCAGCACCATCCACAATCAGTACCCCGTTCCTGCCTTCACCCCATATCCCCTGACTCCGCTCTCTTTAAGAGCTCTATCATTCATTGATTGATTGATTCATTCATTACCAGCATTTCAAAATCAAAGTCAATTTTATTTGTCACATACACCCGAAGGTGCAGTGAAATGAATTTGCCAGCAGCGGTACAATTAAAAAAGAACATACAATACACAATAAGATTTAACACAAACATCCACCACAGCATTCTTCACTGTGGTGGAAGGCACAAAGTTCAGTCAGGCCTCCTCCTTGTTCACCTGTGGTCGGGGCCATACTGGTCATACTTGATCGCTCTTGAAAGATCTGGATAGACTCGGCTTGTACTCGCTAGAATTTAGAAGATTGAGGGGGGATCTTATAGAAACTTACAAAATTCTTAAGGGGTTGGACAGGCTAGATGCAGGAAGATTGTTCCCGATGTTGGGGAAGTCCAGAACAAGGGGTCACGGTTTAAGGATAAGGGGGAGTACTGTGGAGTACTGTGAGCAAATTTAGGCCCCATATCTGAGGAAGGATGTGCTGGCTCTGGAGAAGGTCCAGAGGAGGTTTACAAGAATGATTCCAGGAATGAATGGGTTAGCATTTGATGAGCGTTTGATGGCATTGGGCCTCTACTCAATAGACAATAGGTGGAGTAGGCCATTCGGCCCTCTGAGCCAGCACCACCATGTACTGTGATCATGGCTGATCATCCACAATCAGTTCCTGTTCCTGCCTTCTCCCCATATCCCTGACTCCGCTATCTTTAAGTGGTGGAGTTTTAACTCGCTGGAGTTTAGAAGGTTGGGAGGGAACCTCATTGAAAGTTACAGAATAATGAAAGGCATAGATAGAGTGGATGTGGAAAGGATGTTTCCACTCGTGGCGTCTAGGACCAGAGGTCATAGCCTCAGAATTAAAGGATGCTCTTTTAGAAAGGAGGTGAGGAGGAACTTCTTTAGTCAGAGGGTAGTTAATCTGTGCAACTCATTGCCACAGAGGGCTGTGGAGGCCAAGTCAGTGGATATTTTTAAGGCAGAGATAAACAATTTTTGATTAGAACGGGTGTCAAGGGTTATGGGGAGAAGGCAGGAAAATTGGATTGGGAGGCAGAGATCAGCCATGATTGAATAGTGGAGTAGACTCGATAGGCCGAATGTCCTAATTCTACTCCTATAACTTGTGAACCCAGATTGCCCGAAACATACCTATGCGGTGACTGGAAGAATGTGCAAACTCCACACTGACAGCATCCAAGGTCAGGATCGAACCCAGGCCTCTGGTGCTGTGAGGCAGCAGCTCTTCCAGCTGTGTCACTGTGCCACCATGGTGTAACAATAATCAACTGCCAATAGTATAATCTGACATGTTATTGCCTGAATCTATGCAAAGAGTATGGGATATATTGGGAACAAGCCAAATAGGAAGTTGAATGCAATGGGTGGGATTATGAAACTAAACAATTGAAGGAAGCAAGTCTGTTTTCTCATTTGTTATTTAAATAATATGGTACAATTTGATTTTCAAATACATTAACAAATAAGTTACAAAGTACTATTTTCCCCCAAGAAGTTTTACTTATTTACTAGACTGAATAGGTAGTGTATTTGTTGTTAGTTGTGCTTGGTAGATTGTCAAAACTAATGACTAATTATATAAACTTTACAGAGACTGGCCATCAGTCCAAGTAACAACCTTCCGCCATCACCCTCAGCTTCCTACCATCAAGCCAATTACATATCCAATACGCTAGCTCTCCCTGAATCCCATGCAATTTAACCTTCCAGTGTAGCCTTCCATGTGGAACCTTATCAAAGGCCTTGTGGGGATCAATACAGATTATCTCTACTGCCCAACCCTCATCTACCTTCTTGTTTACTTCTTCAAAAAACTCAATCAATTTCACGAGACACGATCTACCACACACAAAACCTGCCTGACTATTCCTAATTAACCTCTCTCTACCTTTCCAAATGCATTTTTATCTTATCCCTCAGCTTCCCTTCCAGTAGCATACCTACCACAGATGTGGTATGTCTGTTCTATAATTCCCTGTGTTTTTTGTGCTGCCCTTCTTAAATAAAGAACACAGCATTATCTACCCTTTAGTCTTCCGGCACCTCACTTTTACCCCCATAATCCTCATATTCGTCCTCCTCTCGCAGTTTTTGCAATTGCCTCTCACCTCCACTCAATTTTTTGAAATTTCCCCCACCTGAACTCATTTCTATAACAACAGAAGCTGCAAAGGAGTGATTACTTTCCAGAATGTACTCATCTAGCTTTAACATGGCTCCTGTCTCTCTAGTAAGTGGCAGTGTATGTATTATGTGCCGATCACATTTTAACACAAGTAAACACAAAAACAATTTCTGAAACCAAGAAAACAGCTCAGTTAGGGGTTATTGACACAATCAATGCCTGTATCATAGTCCAAATACAGAGAGAAATTGTTATTCCCAGGGATGTATCCCTCTGTAGCAATGTGGTTTACTTCAGCTTTGACTCCTTTTACTTGACATTGTTTTTTGCCGCCACACTCAGTATTATTCATGTAAGGGGGCATAGTGACTGGTTGGATTGCGGCCTGGTTCAGTAACTCGAGTGCGCAGGAATGAAGGTTACAAAAAGTGGTGGACATTGCCCGGTCCATAACAGGTACTGACCTCCGCACCATCAAAGGGATCTATAGGAGAATCTGCCTCAAAACGCCGGCCTGTATCATCAGAGACCCACACCACACTGGCCATGCTCTCATTTCACTCCTGCCATCAGGAAGAAGGTGTAGGAGTCTGAAAACTGTGACTTCCAGCTGCAGGAACGGCTTCTTCCCAACAACCATCATGCTCTTGAGTACAACAAACATCAACTAAACTATGAACTGTCTTGGTTGCAACAGGAACTTTGTTCTTTTGTTTTCCACCAATATATATATTTTTGTAATTTATTGAACTTTCTTTTTTGTTTATTGTGTTACGAGTACTGCGCGCACAGACCTGTAATGCTGCTGTAAGTACAAATTTCATTGCTCCGTTTTTGGTATATATGACAATTAAATAGTCTTGACATTATCAAATGCACACTTCTTCTCATTTAATGTCCAGATTGGATTATTTTATTTTTCTTATTCAAAGCACAATGAGATCAAATATGGCGACATTAATTTCCTCTTATTCCTGCCTTTTCCTCTTCCTCAGTTCCAATGCCCTCCTCCAACTTATTCCCATAGTTGAATAGTACTAATTGAATTGAAGGGAATTGATAGGATGAATGCAGTTTTATTTGCACCCAGGATAGGGAAATCAAAATCAAATAGGTGAGAAGGACAAGATTTAACAGGGACCTGAGGGACAATTGTTTCACTCAGAAGGTGTTGGGCAAATGGAATGAGCTGCCAGAGGAGGTAGTTGAGGCAGATACTATAATAGTATTCAAAAGACAAATGGATAGGTACGTGAATAGGAAAGGTTTAGAGGGGATATGGGCCAAATACAAACAAATGGGACTAGCTTGGGACATTTTGGACATTATGGACAAGTTGGGCCAAGGGCCCTGTTTCCATAGATCGACACAAAAAGCTGGAGTAACTCAGTGGGTCAGACGGCATCTCTGGCAAAATGGAAAAGGTGACGTTTCAGGTCGAGACCCTTCGAGCGGGGTCACGACCCAAAACGTCACCTATTCCTTCTCTCCAGAGATGCCATCTGACCCACTGAGTTACTCCAGCTTTTTGTGCCTATCTTCAGTTTAAATCAGCATCTGCAGTTCCTTCCTACACACACGGCCCTGTTTCCATGCCATGTGGCTCCATGACACTATGAATAGCACTAACCTTTTGTGGGATTCCAGGACGTTTTATCCTCTGCCTGTTGTACACCATTGGAAGTAGGTGTTGACTCAGGTGCCATGAACTCAATTCTGGCCTGTAATTGAAAAAGCAAGGAAACGTTTTAATAAAACTGCCATTAATGATCCAAGGACATTCTCCATTCTTTGTCATAGGTATTTAACCAAGCAATGCCCGCTTCGTGAGCCTTCTCAGCCACCAAGACTGCCATGTAAAAAAAATCACACAAGTCCATTACTGTCTGGAATTACAAGGTCTACTATATTGATGTGGGCAAAACAAAAAGGCACCAAGGCTCTTCCCTGAAATAAAACTTTGTTCCTTAACATTTTCCAATGAAGGGTTTGTTTGGAAACCCACTAGATTACATTCCATCACCTTAAACACAGCTGGCAGCTATATGGTGGTCATGGCTGAGTTGGGCAGAATGGCTGTATGACTCTCTGGTAGCCTAGTGTGGAAGATGCTGCTCCAGGTTCCACATTCAAACTCTGCAGTGCTCTACCAGCCACACCTCCATAAAAACTGGGGCAACACAGTGGCGCAGCTGGGTAGAGCAGCTGCCTCACAGCGCTAGTGACCCAGATTTGAACCAGACCATGGGTGCTGTCTGTGTGGAGTTTGCAGGTTTAATTTTCTCCCCATGAACGCATTGGTTTCATCTGGATACTCCAGTTTCCGCCACCATGTTCTCAGCCCCCTTCTTTACTCCTTGTACACCCACGACTGTTTAACCATGTACAAATCTAATTCAATTTTCTAATTCACAGACACCATCACCATTGTGGGACAGATATCAAATCATTTTGAGACAGAGTACAGGAAGGAGATCGAGAACCTTGTGTCCTGGTGTCGAGATAACAACCTTCCTCTCAATGTCAGCAAGATAAAGGAGATAGGGATCGACTTCAGGAAACACACACCCCTGTTTGCATTGACGGAGCCAAAATAGAGATGGTTGAAAACTTCAAATTCCTAGGAGTCAATATCACCAACAAGTTCTCCTGGACCATCCATATTGAAGCAATGACCTAGAAAGCACACCAGCACCTCTACTTTCTTAGAAGGCTTAGGAAGTTTGGCATGTTCCCTACAACTCTCACCGACTTCTACAGATACACCATAGAAAGCATTTAATCAGGATGCATCACAGTTTGGTTTGGGAATAGCTCCATCCAAGAGCGCAAAAAATTGCAAAAAATTGTGGACGCAGCCCAGACCATCACATAAACCAACTTCTCTTCTGTTGTCTCCATTTATACCTCACACTGCCTCGGCAAGGCCAGCAGCATAATCAAGGACAAGTTGCACCCTGGCCACTCCCTCTTCTCTCCTCTCCCACCAGGCAAAAGGTATAGAAGTGTGAAAATGCACACCTCCAGATCAGGGACAGTTTCTTCCCAGCTGTTATCAGGCAATTGAATCATCCTACCACAACCAGAGAGCAGTGCTGAACTACCAGCAAAGTCCGATCAATGACAGTCCGAGGGTCACAGTGAGGTAGATAGTAGTTCAGCACTGCTTTACCTTGCACTAAACGTTATTCCCTTATCATGTATCTATACACTGTAAATGGCTCAATTGTAATCATGTTTTGTCTTTCTGCTGACTGGTTAGCACGCAACAAAAGCTTTTCACTGTGTCTCAGTACACGTGACAATAAACTAAACTAAACATCCCAAAGACGTGTGGATTTGTAGCTTAATTGGCCTCTGAAAATTGCTCCAAATCTGTACGGAGTGGATGCGAAAGTGGAATAACATAGAACTAGTGTGAGCGGGTGATTGATGGTCAGCATGGACTTGATGAGCCAAAGGACCTGTTTCCATGCTGTACCTTTCAATCTATCATTTAATATGTCAATTAGGTCTGAAGTCTAAAGCTGTGTCCATAGGGACAATTCAGACAGAACCATAGATCAACAACTTGTACATACTCACTGTGGGAATATTCAAACTTTAAGCACAATTCTATGCCAACAATTTCTCCAATTACCTTTTGCAAATTCCATTTTCATTTATATAGTTTGTGTTACACTTATCCTTCCACGGATCTTCATACATGAGAAAAGTTCCAAGCCCAAATCGGTAAAGCCTGATTGTTCAGAGGTTGCAATACCAGGGCTGTCATTATTGGTTTGTAATCCCTCTGCATAACATGGGGAAAATGAGCCAAACTCCTTGTTCCTGATTTCCCACTGGAACCAGTGAGTTTGTTGGGAGTTGGATCATTTGATATGATGATATTCAATGCTGGACCACCATAACCTTACTCTAGATCTAGATGCCTAATGCTATCTTGGCAGCATTCCAAAAAAGTTGTCAATGTTCATTAATTCATATAACTCAGGACGTGGAGAGAGAGATGTAAAGAGCGGAAGAAAGAAATGGGGAGGGGGGGATCTGGGACTAAGAGAGTTGTGCTGATTGTTAGTTCATTACTTCATACGATTTATGTTACTTGGAAAAAGTTGTCAGTGCATTGAAGATATGAGCAAATGAACAATTATAATGACATGCCTGCTACAACAGGCACCTATTATATTCCACTGCTTGGGTGAAGTGTTGGGACTTGCTACCAAGTGTCATGTGGCTGTGTTGATGACTTAGCAAATGCAGAATCTCATTTATTCTTTTATTCCAGAAGAAAAAATGATTTTTCTTCATTTTGTGAATTGCACAATCAGATGTGTTTGTTTGCTTTTGTAAATTCAGAGAAACAGCAACATTGAGCAGTTCCAACATGTTTTTGCAAGTTTGAGGATCCATTGTGAAAGGGGCAGCGGGTAGTATTGGGAAGGGGAGAGGTTGAGGGAAAGGTTAATCTCCAGTAAAGAAGCTTTGCAAGTTTAGTTGAAAGATATTACACAGAAACAAGCCTATCAAGTGAGCACCGATCAGCGATCACCGTACACTGCACTATCCTACACGATAGGGACATTTTACAAGCTTTACCAAAGCCAATTAACCCCCAAACCTGTACACCTTTGGAGTGTGGGAGGAAACCAGAGCACCCAGGGGAAAAACTACATGGTCACGGGGAGAACATACAAACTCCGTACGGGCAGCACCCGTAGTCAGGATCGAACCTGGGTCTCTGGCGCTGTAAGGCAGCAAATTTGCTGTTATGCCGCCCTACAATTACTACAGTGATCTGGGGGATGGACAAGTGGCTGCCATGAGTATATGATAGATGGAGAGTAAATGTTCAGCTTCTCTTCCCACTGGGTCTTGAGGATATCCCGTGTAGACTACTGCTTTGTTGTCTGCAAACCTTTCCATGAGGCAGTGCATGGAAATCTGATAGTTTCATGGTCACTACAGCACTCCTGGTTTACACCTTGTAGAAGATGGAAAGGTATTAGGTAGTCGCATGTAAAATTTACTGCAAATTACCTAATCTCTGACCTGCCACAGCCACCGTATTTATAGTAGTCCAGTTAGGTGTCTGTTTAATGGTGTCTTGGCAACTTTGAAACAACCACTGCCCATGCAGGTTTAGGTTTATTGTTGTCACATGTACCAAGACTCAGTGAAAAGGTTTTTTTATGCATGCTTTCGAAACAACTCAGATAATACTATACATAAATTTACATACATAAAACATATTATACATAAATACAATCAAGTCAAATGCAATAGGAAGAGCAAAGGGAAAGATACAAAGTGCAGAATATAGTTCTCAGCATTGTAGCACATCAATTCCATATCGGTTGCACCCATACACCTCCCAGTCTACTATCTCCCACCGGAGGTTAATGGTACTGGATCCATTCTACACTTAACTTGTTTAGACTGGTGACAGTCTATACAATGGAAGGTGTTCTCCACATGATGAGAAAACATAACCTCCACAACTGTATGGTACTGCCAATGGCAAGGTCAAGTGGCTTACTATCGCAACATTTAAAAGACATTTGGACAGGTACATGGATAAGATATGGTTAGAGAGTTATGGGCAAAATGCAAGCAAGTGGGACTAGTGTAGGGCATGCTGGTAGGCATGGGCTAATTGCACCAAAGGGCCTGTTTCCACTCTGTATCACTCTGATGTTACTGGTGCTGGTTCATTAAAATTTATGAAATTAAAGCAGGAAATATTGGCCCTGTGGATGAAGTCATGAACCGGAAAAATTAGTTTTGATACATTCTCCCAAAATTATTTCTCAACTGCTGGATATTTCCAGCATTTTCTGCTTTTATTTCAGATTTGCAGCATTTGCGATTTTTGCTTTTCATACAAGGTTCATACAACTTTGCATCAATAGTCAAAGGAGCCATTCTTCTTTAATGACATGCCTAAACTGTTTACAGTTTACAGAAGGATCTCGACTCGAAAAGTCACCTATTCCTTTTCACCAGAGATGCTACCTGACCTGCTGCGTTACTCCAGCATTTTGTGTCTATTTTCTGTGTAATCCAGCATCTGTCATTCCATCCTAAGCAAAGCTTCAGAGCTGCCACCAAATCCCAAAAAAGTTTAACACGTCTGAATCCATTAGTGTTTCAATTGTCAAAGATTGTAAACTAATATGCATAGATTCACAACAGCGAGCAGAGACATACATCTGGGAAGGACAGTTAGACGCTCATTTGCACAAGGTCAAAACGGCAGAGTAATTTTATGATGCACTAAAGCAATGCTTGCAATGGTGTCAGAGTTGGGATAAGAGAGAATCAAGTCTTTGGCACTGAGCTAAAGACTGCTCTGATGATATGAAGGGCAGCACATTTCACCACAAAAGGCAATAAATACAACACTACTGCAACAATATGTTACTCACAGTACTAGTGCCCTTGTCAGCACATAGGTGGATGCACACTGTAGCTTCCCTTCGATGCTCACACTGGCACACCAACAAGGAAACATTGGCCATGCATTCTACCAATACTGAGCCTTTGCTATGACATGCAACAGTGAACTAACTGACAAATCGATCTAATCAGCTTATAAAGCTTTTACTTCAGTTCTATATTTAAATTGGAGGACTGCGCACGCATATATTTGCATGCTCACTCTGAAATATAATATATTTATGCCCTGCAAGGTAATGTCAACACAAAAGTTGCATCTTACTGTCTTGTCTCAATTGGAATGTTTCTTAAAATTATGCATTTTAATTGGCATACTGTATCTCAAGACTGGTGAAGCTATTGCATTTGGAAGCCAGAAGTGAGATCTCAAAAACTAAAATCACACACGAGGGTGTGGCAATGTTATCAGTAACTGAACAACACACAACCTAGGAAAATAGATGCAAAATTCTTAGCAATGTAACAAGCGACACATTGCACTGCGAGTTTATAATGGCAAAGCTTGGCGGCTTTTTACACCGAGATGGGGGCCACATTGAACAGTTCAATGGCCTCTTCCTACCGCTGATGTTAATCAAGATCTGTCCCTACAGGGTATGCAACAGGCAGCAAATTGTGCCTTCCTCATCTTCAATGATTTATGTATCCATGCATCCAATATTGCTGGCACTTGATTTCTCTCATGCCCTGTCCTAGAATTGTGAGGTATCCTGAATAACAGATTTGTGTGTGATCTGTCAAGAGCCATGTAGTAATAATGTTTGTCGTTAAACAAACATACAATAGTTGCGACTACCTCTCCCTTAGATGGAATGTTTTGCCAAAGGAAGCTTACGCTCTAAAGTAATGCAGGCCAAGGGCTAAAAGCATTGAGTGAAATCACAGGCAAGGCAGTAGCTGAATGAAAAAAAAGGGAGATTGAAAATTTTCACCGGTGTGATTTTAAAAATAATGGTATCCCTGCTCCAACTCTTCTGCCATTAAACCCCATTTCAGACTGGAGACATTCCTATTTTGAATATGTGTTTGCTCAAAGGCACACAGTATGTTGGTGTTATAGCTCTGTCCTTCTCTCTATCTCCACCATAAGCAGACTTGCATTGGCAGTCTCCAAGGTCGTTGGTAATACGTCCTGCAAAGCGATTCTCTCCCTTCCCAACATGCAGACAAGATGCAGAAACTGAGTTAAAGTTTCAGGTCAAGCACGTCTACTCAGAACTACAAAGAATTAAAAGCCCAAGATGGTTACATTGTATAAAAGGGTGAGGGATAGGAAGGACAAGAGGAATATGTGAGATAACGCAGAGAATAGTTTAGTTTAGTTTATTGTCACATGTACCGAGGTAGAGTGAAAAGCTTTTTGTTGCATGCTAACCAGTTAGCAGAAAGACAATGCATGATTACAATTGAGCCGTCCACAGTGTACAGATACAGGATAAAGGGAGTAATGAATAGTGCGACATAAAATCTAGTAAAGTCCGATTAAAGATAGTCCGAGTGTCTCTTAAATGTCAATTCAATGAGAAACTGAATGATGTATGTGACTTCGTTTCTGACTGAAAAGGGGTTCAGGTGATATGCCAGGAGATGGTTAAAAATACGGGAGAGAAAAATATCAGGAGTTGCAAGATACACAATACTGCAGTTGCCAGATATCTGACATAAAGGCTTATGCTGGAAATGACCAGCAGGTTCTTGGAGAAAAGAAAACCGAGTTAGTCTTTCAGTTTGACGACATGCCATCAGAACTGGCTGGCTCAACTGGAATCACCTAGTTTCATTTCAACCATAAGACTTCATCAAACAAAATGGAGCATGTACACAGGCCAAACACATATTACTCACATAGTTTACTGATTTACTTTGAATCATCAGCATCTGAATAATATATACCAATGCCAGCCTCTATTTAGAATGGGAACGACATTCATTCCAAAAGTATTTTACTGCTTAATTTGCATGATTCCCAGAAAATGTTTTCAATTATATTTTACTAGAAGAATCTTTCATTGCAATCAGTTTTAGTTTCGAGTTGCAGATTGTTGACATTATAGGCTATCAGCCTGAAGCTTAACGCTTGCCACAATTGTGTGTTAGTGGCCAACAATGTCAGGCATGTTGCTTGGTAACAGCTATTTGTTTTTATTTCAAAAGTAAATGTAATTCATAATGAAAAATATGTACAAAACAAAGGACAATTATGGCTGTATACATTCACAGTGTTATTGGTTCTATACATTAGTAGCGTTAACACATTGCCATGTACATTGCCATGGGTCCCCCTGGGCCAAAAAAAAACTTTGGTTGCCTGAGGGGCTTCCACGCCAAACCCCGACTCTCAATGTCTACAGCAAAAGGACCCTAGACTGAGATTCAGTGAATGAAATATATGGGACGGGACAGTGGCGCAGCGGCAGAGTTGCTGCCTTACAGTGTCACAGACCCAGATTCAATCCCGACTACGGGTGCTGTCTGTACAAAATTTGAGCATTCTCCATGTGACTGCATGGGTTTTCTCCCGGTGCTCCAGTTACCACCCACATTCCAAAGACATGTGGGTTTGTTGGTTAATTGGCTTCTGTAAATTATCCCTAGTGTATAAGATAGAACTAGAGTACGGGTGATCGCTGGTCAGCATGAGCTCAGTGGGATGAAGGGTCTGTTTCCACGTTGTATCTCCAATCTGAACTAAACCAGACCCTATCCTACACTTAACCTTCAATTAAATTAGCACTGTCAATTCACACATCATGAAGACCCTTAGTGGTCAGAATTAATCAGAAAGTTACTGGAGCAACCATATAAATAGTGCAAATTCTAGAACGGTCCAGATGCTGGACATTCCATGGCAAATAACTCATGGCAGATGACTCACCGAATACTCATCCAAGTCATGTTGCCAAATGCACTATCGAATTTCTGCAAGTATATTTTGGAGAACAAACATATTTTGGTGAGATCACAACAAGGTTTAAAATGGTCAAGAACAAAGGAGGCTGCAGAGGTCCAGTGGTGGACACTGCCCAATCCATCGCGGATACTCACCTCCCCACCACTGATGAGACCTACAGGAAACGCTTCCACAAGAAGGCAGATAATAACATCAAAGACTCACATCACCCTGTCCATGCTCTCACCGTGCTTCTACCATCAGGAAGAAGGAACAGAGAACAGAGAGGGCCTGAGAAATACTGCCACCAGTTCCAAGACCAACTTCTTCCCTTCAAGAACTTATTGAGGTGTGTAAAATCATGAGGGGAATAGTTTGGCCAGATGCACAGAGTCTCTTGCCCAGAGTAAGTAAATCGAGGACCAGAGGACATAGGTTTAAGGTGAAGGGGAAAAGATTGAATAGGAATCGGAGGGATAACTTTTCACACAAAGGGTGGTGGGTGTATGGAACAAGCTGCCAGAAGAGGTAGTTGAGGCTGGGACTATCCCAACATTTAAGAAACAGTTAAGACAGGTACATGGATAGGACAAGTATGGATCAAACATAGGCAGGTGGGACTAGTGTAGCAGGGACATGTTGGCCGGTGTGGGCAAGTTGGGCCAAAGGGCCTGTTTCCACACTGTATCACTCTATCCAACAGACTCTTGAACCACCATGAACAACCCTAACCACAACCCTACCTCAGCGCCAAACCACGACAGACTTTGCACTACTATAGTTGCGCTTTGTACTTAGACACTGCTCTACTGTGGTCTTTAGAATAACTGACAATTTCTTGTATATTTATTATTGTTGCTCTGTCTAATGAGCCTGTAGAGTTGCAGCAAGTGAGCACTTCATTGTTCTAGTTCATAGCCAGTGTATATAAGAAACAAATACTCTGGACACATTTGGCTCTGAACCTCCTCAATGTCATTGCGTGCGCCGCTTTAGGAATCTCCCGGTGAGCGCCATGGAGCCGTCCAAGAGAGGACCAGTGCCGGGCGGCCGAGGATGGGCTTGCATGAGTCCCAGAGGTTTGATGGGGACGTGGTGGGTGCCAGAGGTTTGACAGGCACATGGTGGGTGCCAGAGGTCTGTTGAGGACATGCCGCTGAGAGAACAAAGAAAGACCCAGCCTGGAAGGGGCCGCTGAGGAAACGAAGAGGGACCCGGCGTGGAGAGGTTGCCAAGAACAAAGAGGGACCATTGGGACCACATTGAACACTTGGTAACGCTGTCGGCGCCTTATACATGGTGACTTTTTGCATACTTTGTTTAAGCTTTGCAGCACAAAGAATTTCACGGTGGCATGTCACGTGTAATAATAAAGTTTCATCCACAATCTACAAAACAAAAGTCAGGAGTGCGATGGAATGTGCTCCATTTGCCCAGATGACTGCAACTCCTACAATTCTCAAGGAGGTTAATCAGATCCAGGGTAAAGCAGACTATTTGAATGGGAACCCATCTATCAGCCTAAATATTAATTCACTCTAATACCAATGCACTCAGACCATGGTGGGTATCATTTATTTTCAGGGGCGTAAATCCTGGGGGAACATGGGGGACACATCCCCTCCATGTTTTGAGAGGTAGGGGTTGATTCCCCCCTCCCCCCCCCCCATATTTTGTAATCCGTATTTTAAAACTGTGAAAAAGAAAGCTATTAAAAACCTCCGCTTTCCGCGAGACAGTGGGGGTGGGACTGATGATCGAGGGCGCTGATTGGATGAGAGAGAAGTCGGTCAGCAGGCAGTGGGGGGGGAGACCATGATAATTCAACACGATGATTGGAGGAGGGAGGTGTCAGTCGGAGGCGGAAGTAGCGGGGTGGGACTAAGGATAGAGGGCGGTGATTGGAGGAGGGAGACGTCCGTGGAGTAAAGATCACAGAGCGGAGCTTGAATTGGCCAGTTCGCGGGGCTTTTCATCGCCCAGCTCGGCGCAGCTTAAAATCGTTCGCGGGATCTTCCATCGCCCCACGGTCAAATTGCAGCTTCGAGGCGATCGAGGCTCCTGATGTTGAAGCCCCCGCGAGCAGGCCGATTGAAGACCCACGATTTGGGGCGGACAAAGCTGCTGTTGCTGGAGTTCGGAGTCGGTCACCAACCAGGTCAGCTCTCGATGTTAGCGTCCACAGGGCTCACGGCCGAAGCCTCGCATATGTGCGCATGTGCGCGGCCGCCAAGGAATTGTGTCTCCCCCCTCATGTTGTGACAGCGATTTCCGTGCCTGTTTACTTTCCTATTCTATTCCAATAGCAGCTCCTGACCTCTGTTGCCAAGGACAATGGTTTTGAAGCATCGCTGGCTGAAGATTACCCACTGAATCAAACACCATCTTCACTTGCCCTCATCCCGCACTCACCTGGACAAGAGGATGCTGTTTATAGACTACAGTTCAGCATTCAACACAATTGTGCCCTCTACGCTCGTCAGCAAGCTCCTGGCCCTGGGGCTGAACCCCAGGCCTGTGCACCTGGATCCTGAATTTCCTGATGGGCCGACCCCAGGTCATGAGGATCAGAGACCACACCTCTATAGCCCTCACCCTCAGGATCGACGCACCACAGGGGTGTGTCCTCAGCCCCTTCCTGTACTCCCTGTACTTGACACCAACACCATTGTCAAGTTCGCGGACGACACTACAGTCGTGGGTTTGATCACCAACGTTGTTCTACAGAGAAGGGGTAGTGGCCCTGACACGGTGGTGCCAGGCCAACAGCCTCTCTCTCAACATCGACAAGACCAAGGAGGTGATCATCGACTACAGGGGGGGGGGGGGCTCATCCCCCCCATCAAAATCAACGGTGTAGTGGTAGAGAGGGTGGAGAGCTTCAAGTTCCCTGGTGTCCACATCACACAGGACCTGACCTTGGCCACCCACATTTCCACCATCACAAAAAAAGACGCAACAGCACCTTTACAACCTCAGGCGAGTGAAGAAATTCGGCCTGAACCCCCGTGTCCTCAGGGATTTCTACAGAGGCACCGTGGAGAGCATCCTGACAGGTTGTATCTCCACCTGGCACATCAGCTGCACCAGCCACACCCGAAGGGCCCTGCAGAGAGTGTTGCGTACGGCCCAGCACATCACCAGGTGCGAGCTGCCCTCCCTCCAGATGGTGTGTTGGAAAAGCCCTGAGGATCATCAAAGACCCCAGCCACCTGGACCACGGTCTAATCTGCCTGCTACTCTCAGGCAGAAGGTACCGGAGCATCAGCTCCCTGGACCACCAGACACTCGAACAGCTTTTTACCCCAGGCAATCAGGCTGCTGAACCAACTAGCCCTGAAACTCACCTGAACTGGACTGTCTATAATTTAATGTTCACTTCATAACTTAATGCATGGACTTTATAAATGAATGTTAAATTTACTGTACGGAATCCTCCAGCACAAGATTTTCACACAGGATTGTACCATGTATGGAACTGGCGTGACAATAAATCCCATGAATTTTGAACTTGGCAATATATTGCCATTTAATTATTGTCACTGTGTCTAAATCAAGGACCTCCTATATTTGTAAATATAGGACCTCCTACAGTATATCATTACTGGAGTGCCTTCACCAGGAATACTGGAGCTGTTCAAATAAGTACCTTTCCTTTCAAGTGGCATCACAGGAAGACAGGGTGGTCAAAAAAGCTTTCGGCACATATGCCTTCATCAGTCAGACTATTGAGTATAGAATTTGGGAGGTTATGTTACAGTTGTATGAGATATTGGTGAGGCCACATTTAGAGTATTGCGTTCATTTTTCATCATCATGTTATAGGAATGATGGTGTCAAGCTGGAAAGGGCGCAGAGAAGATTTACGAAGATGTTGCCATGACTCAAGGGCCTGAGCTATAGAGAGAGGTTAAGCAGGCTAGCACGTTATTTTTTGAAGTGCAGGAGGATGAATGGTGATCTTATGGAGGTGTACAAGATCATGAGAGGAATAGATTGGGTAAATGCACAGTCTTTTGCCCAGATGAGGGGAATGGAGAACCAGAGGTCATGTTAAAGGTGAGGGGCAAAAAAAAATATATTTTTTGTTTTACACAAAGGATGGTGGGTAAATAGAACGAGCTGCCAGAGGAAGTAGTTGAGGCAGGTACCAGCGTAATGTTTAAGAAACATTTGAACAGTTACATGGGTAGGATAGGTTTAGAGGGATATGGGTCAAGCATGGACAGATAGGACTGGTGTAGATGGGGCATGTTGGTCGGAGTCAGAAAGTTTTCATGCTGGAGGCAGCGCTTCTGTTTCGGTAATAGCTTTTCTTTTTTACATTTTCATGCTGTATGACTATGTCCTCTACCTTCTCAAGTGCAATGGGAGACTGGGCAATAAACACTGGCTTTGCCTGAAATGCCCAGATCCTGACAAAATTGAATAAATAAAGATGTAGAATGAATGGAAATATATTTCTACATTGAAATCTATATCTATATCCATAGTCTCCAAGGTCTCTCCCTGTATTTCCCCCCATAGGAATTACATTTGTTGAAGTATACTTCTCTCAATACTATCAGCCCCAATGGTATATTACTGAGAGACTATTTACGAGACAACATATCTTTAGAAGGCCATCTAATCGCAACAGAGTCAAGGTTTCTTTGGTCCTGGGCAGTTTGCAGGTGTGTCCCCTTCCTGTGCTTCATCTTGTCGCAGGGGACACACGACCAAAATCTCAGCAGAAGTACAATCTTCAGTGATGTCCAGTTGCTAACAGACAGCTGTGGATCGCAAGAGTCAGGAAGGATTGTCTAATACTGACACTTCCATCACCCCTCCCACCATACCACCCACCCACATTTTATGTTAACAGTAATGGGTTCAAGATGGAAGCTCGTAGATTTTCAGAATAACATAATCAAAAGATTTATAATAGTTAAAAGCCTGGGGAATGTTCGGGAGCCCCTCGACATCAGTGCAGGGCAAACAGAATATGCAGGAAATAGTTGTCTTTATCATGATGTTCATCTAAGATAGAAGGCGATGTACCAGATTTCCACCAACACTACACCAACCATACACATGGTAGCTGCTCAATGATATTTCTTGGGTTGTGTCAGCTTTTGATCGTGTCTCCCATATATTCCTTTGGGCCTCAGTCATTGCCTGAAAGGGGGGGGGGGTGGAATGTACATGTAGTTTGCAAGTTCCTCCTGTCACTGCCTGGGCTTCCGTTCTATGCTCCAGTTTCCCCCTGCACTCTACATATGCGACAGTCGGTAAATTAACTGCCCACTGTAAATTGGCAGAGTGTATAGATGAGTAGTGGAATCTAGGGGATGATGTGGGGAAGTGTGATTACAAACTGGAATTAGAGTGACTACATGATTAATAGACAATAGACAATAGGTGCAGGAGTAGGCCATTCGAGCCAGCACCGCCATTCAATGTGATCATGGCTGATCATCCCCAATCAGTATCCCGTTCCTGCCTTCTCCCCATATCCCCTGACTCCGCTATCTTTAAGAACCCTATCTAGCTCTCTCTTGAAAGTATCCAGAGAACCAGCCTCCACTGCCCTCTGAGGCAGAGAATTCCACAGACTCACAACTCTCTGTGTGAAAAAGTGTTTCCTCATCTCCGTTCTAAATGGCTTACCCCTTATTCTTAAACAGTGGCCCCTGGTTCTGGACTACCCCAACATCGGAAACATGTTTCCTGCCTCGAGCGTGTCCAAACCCTTAATAATCTTATATGTTTCAATAAGGTACCCTCTCATCCTTCTAAACGCCAGAGTATACAAGCCCAGCCGCTCCATTCTCTCAGCGTATGAGAATCCCGCCATCCCGGGAATTAACCTTGTAAACCTACCCTGCACTCCCTCAATAGCAAGAATGTCCTTCCTCAAATTAGGGGACGAAAACTGCACACAATACTCCAGTTGTCGTCTCAGTAGGGCCCTATACAAATGCAGAAGGACCTCTTTGCTCCTATACTCAACTCCTATTGTTATGAAGGCCAACATGCCATTCGCTTTCTTCACTGCCTGCTGTACCTGCATGATTACTTTCATTGACTGATGAACAAGGACCCCCAGATCCCGTTGTACTTCTACTTTTCCCAACTTGACACCATTTAGATAATAATCTGCCATCCTGTGTTTGCTACCAAAGCGGATAACCTCACATTTATCCATATTAAACTGCATCTGCCATGCATCTACCCACTCACCCAACCTGTCCAAGTCACCCGGCATTCTCTTAGCATCCTCCTCACAGTTCACACTGCTACCCAGCTTTATGTCATCTGCAAATTTGCTCAATGGGCCAGAGTTCTATACTACACATCTCTCTGACATCCCCATGTTCCTGTTACCTCTTGTACAGGCTGATCCATTATTTTAAGGCCATAAACATAGGATCAGAATTAGGCCATTCGGCCCATCGCCTGCTCTGTCGTTCAATCATGACTGATCTATATTTCCCTCCCAACCCTTTCTTCTACCTTCTTCCCTTAACTTTTGATGCTCTTGCTAATCAAGAACCTATCAATCTCCACTTTAAAAATACTCAATGACATGGCCTCCTTAGCTGTTTGTGGTGATGAATCCCAAATATTCATCACCCACTGGCTAAAGAAATTCCTCCTCATCTCCATTCTAAATGTACATCATTTTATTTGGAAGCTGTGTCCTCTGGCTCTGGACTCTCCCATTATTGGAAACATTCTTTCCACGTCCGTTCTATTGAGGCCTTTCATTATTTGATAGATTTAAATGAGATCTCTACATTGCCATGTTTATCTAGATCATCCTTCTAAACGCCAGCGAGTGCAGGCCGAGAGCCACCAAACACTACTCATACATTAATCCAATCAATCTCAGGGATTAGCATGATTGAGACATAGTTTGGCTTACTTGGGTACCTCTTCAGTTGTAGACACAAGAAACTGTAGGTGCTGGAATATTAGAACATGGAACACAAAATCCTGGAGTAATTCTGTGGATTTTGCAACATCTCTGTCTATTGTCTATTGTCTCTGGAGGGCATGGATAGGCGATGTTTCAGGTTGGGACCTTTCAAATGTGTCCTTTTCAATTAATGGACATCTGCAGTGCTAGTGCCAGCCATCAAGGGAGAAAATTCCCCAGTAAGGAGTTTGTTGATAACCGCGCACCCTTAATCATGACTGGCATTCCTTCCCACATGTCTCACTGAGCCATTCTCCAACTGACCACTCCTGCACCGACAATCATTCCTTCTCCCACTGGATCATGATCCCCTCAAGCATGTTCTACTGTTCAATACAGCTGATCCGAGATCTATTCCTATTCCTACGCCCTATTCCTTTACTTAAATCTATCAAAGCATAAATGGTTGGACTAGCAATGAGATCTGGAATAGAAGCCAATTATTAGGTCACAGCTTTTGCATGACTATGGGTGGCGTAGCAGTAGAGTTGTTGCCTCACCACTCCAGAGACCCAGGTTCGATCCTGATATCGGGTGCTATCTGTATGGAGTTTGCACTTTCTCCCTATGACTGCAAAAGTTTTCTCCGGGTGCTCCAGTTACCTCCCACACTGCAGACGTACAGGTCTGTAGGTTAATTGGTATCAGTAACATTGAAAATTGTCCTTAGTGTTTAGGATAGTGCTAGTTGATGGGGTGATCGCTGGTCGGTGCGGACTCGATGGGCTGAAGGGCCTGTTTCTTTAAAATCTAAAGTAAAGTCTGCTGTAAATGATATCAAACTAATATCTGGAGTCAGTCAATACTATGAATTTCTAAGACTTATACACTTGCCCAGCCAAAAATCACACATTTATTTTGCGAGATTACAAATAATGTATAAAAATCCAGTTTTAGTTTTTCTCATATTTATACACCCGCTTTTTTTCTGGACTTTTTGTAATTTATCATACATTGGTAATACAGAGTTCCTAAGTCAGAGTCTCTACTGCCAAAACTGCCAAAACAACCCAAGCAGGTCACTTCCTCAAGTCTTATCAGGGCTGTCATCTGGAACAATTTGTTTCCCTGATACTGATCCCCTCAGTACACTTTAATGTCATGATAGAGTAGTCAATAATTAATTAAAATGGAAAAATAGAGTCAGCTAGTGGTGTATTTTTTCTGAGCTTGCAACGCCAGCATTTCAATTGTGTAACAGTCAGTGATTATGTAATAGATTTACTACAAATTAATTTAATCTGCAACAGTGCCCTGATTTCCATCGATAAAACTATAAATAGTCCCCTATTGAGTCCCGAGGTGTGTCACTGAGCAGAGATAGTAAGGGGCACAAGTACATGGTTACCTAAAATGGCGGCACAGATGGACAGTGTGGTGCAGGACATGCTTTCCTTCATCATCTGAAGTAGTTAGGAGAAGAGTTGGGACATTGTGTTTCTGTTGTAGAGAACATTGGTTTGACCACACTTGGAGTAGTGTGCGCAGTTCTGGTAACCAGGCTTGAAGAAAGATGTGCTTACGGTAGAAAAGGTGCAGAAAAGATTCATGACGCTTTTGCCAGGACTGAAGGACTCGAGTTATAGGGAGAGATTTTACTTCGGAGTCAAGTGAGTGACTACGTGAAGACCCTGCCAGCAAGCGTGCGCGACATAGCAGTCTCACGCAGTGCAACAGCGACGGGCAGGGGGTAGAGCTGCTACCCGCGGCAAAATTGAAACGGACCTACAAGGTAAGGAAAATTATATTGAAGTTGTATTTCTTTCCCCTTGCTATGCTTTATGTTGCAGCACGTTGGACAAGAGGAAGAAAAAACGGACCTGGACCGCATGCTGCGGGTAACCAGGTAGGTCCCGGCAGCCAACAACCATGGGAGAACAGCGGCTCCAGGACCGCAGGCTGCGGGAACTAGGAAGTTCCGGACAGTCGACAGCCATGAGTGCAACAGCGGCTTCCAGTACTCGCAGGCTGTGAGGAACTAGGAAGGTTCCAGGCAGCCGACAGCGCACAGCCAGGGGACGACTGGCGCAGGCTGAGCCCTAGCACCGCGAGCTGTATACCTGGAAACAGCATAGCGGGCTGCAGGCAGCAGAGCAGGAGTCGGTCCGGCCGATAGACTCAGGGAGTCCGGCCAGGAGGACGCACTGCCCAAGGGCAGTGGAAGTGACCATTGGAGTGGTTACTAAGGTCCATTTACCGACTCCAACTCTGCCAAGCTGAATCCAACGCCATGAGTCATACAGCTCAAATCAGCGCAGCAGGCTGGTGGCAAAGCCCAGCAAGATTCAGCCCGGCCGATCATACTCATCTGAGTCCGGCCAAAGGGGCGCGCTGCCCAAGTGCAGCAGAGGTCCGCCCGTGACTTGCTCCGGGAGATGGAGCAAGCTCACTATGGGAGTCTTTGCACTCCCACAACAGCACCTTATCGAGGGCTGTAAAACAATGCATCTCCCTCGACAGAGAGAGCATTGTGGACCAGGGCTGGGCTGGTCCTGAAGAAGGGGACGTGGCTGAAGAAAACGGCAGTGTGCAGGGGGTGCAGAATCCTAAGGAGCTACTGGGAGTGATCATCAAAATTACGGATCAACGAAAAGTACCATTGCAGACCAAGCTGGCGGCCAGCATCAACTACCTGTACTTCCATCCTCTGCAGGAACAGGTAACGAAATTACGGAGAACTATAGGCCTGTGAACTTTACTTCGTTAAAAATGCCTGCAGCAAACAATGCGATCTGGGGGTACAGTGGGACTGGCACAAAAACCCAGGAAGTCAAACTACAGAAGATTTTAAAACTTCTGACAGCGGGCATATCATTGGTTGCTCACCCAGACGATGGTACAGAGATGACAGCAAGATTGACATTGCTCCGCAATACCCACTATGAAATCAATTACTTGCGAGAGCACAGTAAACCTGCACTAAACCCCAAATTTGCAAGGTTGTGCGAAACAGCTGCAACACAACCGGGGGGAAACTTGTTTAAACAAATAAAAAAGCTCGAAGAAGAGTTTAAAGCCGTCGGGCTCATAACAGCGTCATCAGCAACGACAGCACCCCTATGCATCCACCAGCAGGTATCAACACCAGGACGCTGGTGGAAGCATGAGGGCCGCGCAGCACCACAAAGGTCCTTTTTTAGGCCAAGGCCCAGAGCGACCCTCATGGAAAACGTGCCAACCCCGCACTCCGGTGCCTCTTCCGCAGAAGAGGCAGAAATTGAAGAAAGGGACGTACCACCGGCAACCATGGAGGTAGGTGGATCTGGTTCCTTCCAGAACACAAAGGTGTACGACCTGTACTAACAGGGGGAATATTACACTTGTTTTGGGAGATATGGAGGGATCATTGTCGATACCTAAAATTTAACTGGATGGGGCAAAATGGCAGAGTATAGCGTTGCCTAATGGCCTAACTTCAGCCCCAAGACTGTTCACCAAGATATTAAAACTGGCTTTGGCAGTATTAGAAACAAAAACATAATGTCATGGCATATCTTGATGATATATCAATAGTGGGGAAAAACCCTGGATCTAGCTAAATCAGCAGTTTTAGCTACCAAACATTGGGTGAAACTCTGGGGTCATCTCCATCCAGATAAATCTAAGTTGACGGCATCCACAACTATGGACTTTTTGGGATTTACAATTAACGTTATCCATATGTCTGTAACATTGCCAAAGAGTAAAGCAGACTTGGTGGAAGCCTACAACAAAATTAATTATTACAAAATAAACCATCTATTAAACAGGAGACAAGGGTAATTGGAAAACTAGTAGCAGCATTTCCAGCTACTCAGTTTGGGCCTTGCATCATTAAAGCTCAAAAAGGGCAAAAGTGCAAGAGCAAAACACCTTGCAGGTCACTTTGATCGACCTATGCAGTTACCAGCCAAAGCAATTCGGAGTTATAATGATGAAAGGGAATACTTGGCATAGTCCCAGCCCATCATTATTAGCAATCATCATTACTAAAAACACTGGGTATTTAGAGATGTTGGGTGCGTTTCATGGGCTAAAAGCCTACTGCTCACAATGCACCATCTGCATGTCCGTCTACAAATTGATAATATCACAGTGGTGGCATATATTAATCATATGGGAGAAATAAGATCGATATCATGTGTCAATCTGGCCAATATATTTGGCTATGGTGTGTTAACATACATATTTGGCTATCAGCAAACTTACCTACCAGGTAAGTTCAATACAGTGGCACACACCAGGTCATGAAAATTCAATGACAGCACCGAATGGCTGTTGGACCACAAAAAAGTTGCTGATATTCCAAAAGAGGGAAACCAGATATGGATCCATTTGCATCTAGACCAATCACCAGTTACAAACATATGTCGCTTGGGAACCACACTTGGGGGCAGCAGCAATGGACGTTACTCACTGAATGGGGAATAATTGTTTACAATGTTTTCCCTCCTGCCTCATCAGTCGGATCCTAAGCAAAAACACATATGGACTCAGCATCAGGTGTCTTGAAAGTACCTGATTGGCCTACACTGCCATGGATCCCTGTGGTCTCGGACATAGTCTCTGAACCATAGTCCACCATGCTAGATCCGGGCTGGCGGACAGGACCATGAGCATGATCACGGCGGCCTATCAAGAATCAACAAGGACTGGTGTAGCGTATAATACAGCTACAACCACCAACGTCCTGGGAATACCTGTCCAGCCTTCATGTAGATGAAGGACTGAGCTGCAGCACTATAATTGCGCAGGAGTGCCCTGTCAGCTTGCTGGTGGCAGGTGCCACGACAACTCTCCATGGGATCTCACCCTCTAGTTGCCAAACTTATGAGGATTATTTATAACACTAACCCTCCTACTCCCAGATCTGGGACATCAGTGTTGTACTAACATTGCTAGGGGCACCAGCAATGTTCCTGTCCCTGGGGGAAAACTGACATTTAAAAACAGTATACTGATAGTACTGGTCTCAGCTCTAGGGGTCCAGTTTCTACATAAACTGAGACTGGGATAAATGATGGCATCTCCAGATAAGATAACTTCGCATATTAGAGCTTGTTAAACAAGATAGACCAGGAACATCAGGACAAAATTTGGAATACCAGGTATACCCATCTGACACCCGACTATGTGTAATGACACACCTTCTACTATACCTTAAGACTACTAAAACTTAAGAGGAAGTAAATTGGCACTATGGGCAGCCATAAACAGCCTAATGGCCGGGTATCAGCACTAACCATCGCTAGATGGCTCAGACAGGTTTGGGAGCTGCTGGGGTGGATACTGACATCTTAAGTTTCTATCCACAAGGGCAACAGCAACACCGGCAGCTAGAGGCAAGGAAGTGCCTATGGGCCATATCCTGGCAACAGCAGGATGGTCTAGAGAAAGACCTTCTAATTTTGTAATAAGCCAATAACCAAACCTGCGGTGTTGCAGAATCAAGTTTGAATTCTGTAATATATTTAGCCCTAGGGAGGATTATTTTGTTAAAATAAATTGTTATTGTTTGAATTGGATACATGTCTGAATACAATAACATACTTCCTCCCTTGAATGACTTCGGCAGTGAGTGAATCATGAACTGTTCCACGGCTTGAAATCACAGAGCTTTAAAATCTTCACGTAGTCACTCACGTGACTCCGAAGTAAAATAGTAAGATTAATCGAGAACTTACCAGTTTGAAGTTTGATCTTTATTTTATGAGGAGTTACGATGAGGGATTACGTGCCCTCCGCTCCCGCCCTCTATTATAAAGGTCAACTGGTATATTAGTTCTTCTTATCTTACTATGTTTATTTCAATTACTATTACTGTGATTCCACACCGCTGCTTTGAAGAATGCCGCGCACGCGTGCTGGCGGGGTCTTCACGTAATCCCTCATCGTAACTCCTCATAAAATAAAGATCAAACATCAAACTGGTAAGTTCTCGTTTAATCTTACTATTGGATCAGTTGGGGCTTTATTCCCGGAGCAAAGGTGACTGAGATGTGACTTTATAGAGGTTTATAAAATTATGAGGGGTATAAATAGTCACAGTAATTTTCCCAGGATAGTCAACTCTGATTGAGGGCATATATTTAAAGTGGGAAAGGAAAGATTTACTAGGGAAACTGAGGGTCAGATTTTTCACGGGTGGGGCGTATTTGGAGCAAGTTCTCAAAGGAAGTGTAGCAGTGGGTACAAGTACAATGTGTAAAAGACAGGTGGACACAAAATGCTGGAGTAAATCAGCGGGACAGGCAGCATCTCTGGAGAGATGGAATGGGTGACATTTCGGGTCGAGACCTTTCTTGACCCAAATCGTCACCCATTCCTTCTGTCCAGAGATGCTGCCTGTCCTGCTGAGTTACTCCAGCATTTTGTGTCTACCTTCGACTTAAACTAATATCTGCAGTTCTTTCCTACACATGTTTAAAAGACATTTGGACAGCTACACGGATAGGAAAGATATAGAGAGATTATGGGCCAAATGTAAGAAAATTAGACTTAGTTAGATAGGCATATTAGTTAGGTGAGTTGGGCTGAAGGGCTCATCTCTGTGCTGGATACTTTATGGCATTATGGGTGGGGACAGGTGTTTCACAATGGTTGTCAGCTTTATTGTGTCGTTCTAACCACAATTTGCATTCGGGTTGTTTTTATGTTGGGTTTTCCTCATTCGTCCCGAGTAAAAATGTTCCTAGAGTGTTGGTAAGTTCTGGGCTCAGAAAGGAAAGGTATTCATCTCTCTTTCCACCACTACCACTGCTCCCACCTATTGCCCAAATTATACCAAGTTTGAGAGTATAAATCCAAACACGACCATTTCTCTCAATAAACTGTTAACTTGAATCTTTCCACCATTCGAACATGGCTGATCTATTTTCCCCTCTCAACCCCATTTTACTTCGGAGTCACGTGAGTGACTACGTGAAGAAGCCCGTTCAGCCGCACGTGCGTCATTACGTCAGGCGGCCAGTTGGGGCAACAGCTCCCCAGCCCGGTAAGTTTAAACTTCAGGTAAGCTGGTTTTTCTTACCCGTTTTATTCCCTGCAGGAACCTCTTGATCCAGAGGCTTCCTGCCGGAGGATTCGCGAGGCCCGACGAGGGAACCAGCTATGGGCTGTGGGGAAACCTCGGTTCGTGCCGCCAAGAGCGGGTAGCTGGAGAATGTCGGGTTCGTGAAGTGGGTCGCCGACGGGTGGTCAGTAGTTTCCAGGCTCTCCGGGTGCCGGGAGGGGTTCCCTCCGATAGGCACAGAGACGCTGGGGTTCCCAGGGAGGGGACCTCCAGTAGGCCGGGTGCGAGAGGGCATTTCCCTCTGATATGAATATTTATGCTGGGGTTCCCGTGGAGGGGACCGCCAGCAGGTCGGGTGCGAGAGGGCATTTCCCTCTGATATGAATATTTATGCCGGGGTTTTCGTGGAGGGGACCTCCAGGAGACCGGGAGTCGGGAGGGGGTTTTCCCCCCGATATAAATATATATGCCGGGTGTCAGGAGGTTTTCCCCGATAGACATATAGAGGCTGGGGTTCCCGGGTAGGGGAATCCAGTAATTATGCGGCTTGCAGACCGCAGGTGTCCCTAGGTAAGGGGTTAAACGGACCGGAACGGTCAGCCCTGGAGCCGGTAGGGATTTTCCCTCCGGTAATATACAAGGGTGCTGGGATTCCCGGGGAGGGGAAATCCACCAGCTATGCGGTGCCCAGACCGCAGAGGTCCCCAAGATATGGGGTAAATCGACCCAAGTGGTCAGTCCTGGTGACGGGAGGGTTCCCTTCCGGTAAAAATAAATAATGTGGAAGTTGGCAAGGATGGAGCCTTATTGAGAGGAGGCTCAAGATAGATACAACCTAGCATCAGGAGATATGGCAGTGTTGGGCAGATGGGGAGCCCTTGCCAGCAGCGCCTTGTAACAGGGCTGCATAATGGGGTTGCCGAATCTATGGCAGTGCCGGCCTATTGCTCTAGGCTGTGTCAGCAGCGACTTGTATAGGGCTGCTTTAATGTATGGCAGAAGCACCTGGAGAAGGGCTGCAATGATGTCTCCTTCATGGAGGAGGTGAGCTTACCAGGGCATTTTCTGACCCTGAAGGGTGGGCCTGTTGGAGAGGCTGCACCAGCAGCGCCTTGTAGTAGGGCTGCTTAATGTCTCCCTTATGGAAGAGGAGAACATGCCGGGTCAATGTAATCTGATGCCGAGGCTGAGGGTATAGCGTGGAGCATACCACAAGGGATGAAGGGCACATGTCAGAGGTACGATTTCTGGCAGCAAGGTTGCCATCACAACACAATGCAGTGAACACCGCTATCAGGGGAGTTAGTGCCACCCGCCGAATATTCTATTCAGGTAAGACATATTACACAGGCAAAACCTGAAGGGCGAAGCATAAACTGTTGGACCAATTTTGCCAACGACGAGTAAGGATTCATAGTTTAGGGGAAAACGAACCCCACGGCTTCATCGGCAGGAAGCGGTTCACTGAAGCTGGTAGCAGCATTAAAGCTGACCAGAATTACTCTACATCTAAGTGACCACAAACAAGTTGGTAAGATTTACAATTGGTTGTGCAATACACAAATGATTGAGACATTGTCATCTACTCAGAGGCATTTTAACCAGGTAAACTGGACAATACTAGTATTCCAAGAAGGTTGGAATTTGGCCAGAAGAGTGTTGAGCCAGGTCCAGTATTTTAGCCAGGTTGCCTTCGAGACAGACTCGGAGATATGGGGAATTGTTTTTCAAGGCAAGGTCAGAATTATGGCAAGAGTTGCCGTTCAGGGCAGACTCTAAATGATGTCAGGTGTGGCCTGTTCATTATGAAAGAAGGGTGATCAAACTAATTTCATGGGTTTTTTTCCATGTACAATGATCATCAGAGATATTTGAAGGCATTGCTATGATGAGGTAATTTAACTATGATAACAATAAATCATTCAAAGGACTACTCAGAGTTAGGGTACCATGTGGAATGGTACCAAAAAGCGGTACTTTGCTGCTTCAGGAGATGGGAAGTGTTTGTTTAATGCTCATGTTATATTTAAAATGGTACAGATTCTGAGTTATTGCAGTTCATTTAAATGGTCTTTGACAATATTGAATTATAGGATCATTAACTGTGCCAAGGGGCTTTCCATCAGACTTACTGCAGCTAACGAGGTCCAAGTTGTTGGGTTCATCTCGGATATCGAGTTAGTAAAGGATATCTGTTACACAAGTTTCCCAGGACAAGTACAATGCAGTATGGAAGATTGACATTGTGTAACACTATTTTAACCAGGGGGTTCCAGCTACATTCTTAGCTTTGATCGGACCTCATTAGGTAGTTATCCTCCTGGCGCTGGTTAGCGCAACAGGTCACTCGCTACATTATTGTGAGGAGAGGATGATTACATCTGCAAATATATGCATAGTATTTTATGCTATAATTAATTTAAGCAGAGCAGTAGGGGTGTCAGGTCTCAAAATAGCTCAAAACATACCCAGGGATTTCTCGTTATGTGGGGACACACATATACAACAATACGTCAACGTCACCAAGAGCCATTGAGACTCTGAGCTAACTATGATTGTTAGTTACAAAAGACGTTATAAGAACCTATCTGCTCAGATCTTGTCAGGTGTTAAAACGGAGTTGAGGTATGCAGGAGTAGATACTGATCTGGATCTCGCTCCACCAGGGCTGCTATAATAGCAGCAGCAAGGGTTAATTACGTTCCGCTGGACCACATCCTAATTTGTAGTGTGGTCAAACGAACAATATTTCAAACATGTTATAATAACCCGTTGCCAGGCCAGAGGTATTCTCAATTTATTTTATGTTCTGTTATAGGTTCCATCCGGATGAGAGATGTGACTATTGTTATTGCTTATTTAACAGCATCAGCATGTTTAAATCTATGTCATGACTGTATTCATTATGAATGTTTTCCCTCATTTGTCAATGAGGCAGTTGTGGTTGTGTAGACTTGTTTTCTCATGACATGAAATCACAGAGCTTTGAAATCTTCACGTAGTCATTCACGTGACTCCGAAGTAAAATAGTAAGATTAAACGAGAACTCCAGTTTGAAGTTTGATCTTTATTTTATGAGGAGTTACGATGAGGGATTACGTGCCCTCCGCTCCCAGCCCTCATTAAGATCATCTGGTAGTTCTAGTCTTCTTTCATCTTACTATCATACTTCAGTCACTATTATTATCTGTGATTTCACACCGCTGCTTTGAAGATTGACGCACGTGCGGCTGAACGGGCTTCTTCACATAATCCCTCATCGTAACTCCTCATAAAATAAAGATCAAACTTCAAACTGGTAAGTTCTCATTTAATCTTACTATTCTCCTGCCTTCTCCCCATAACATTTGACGCCCCTGTATTGACAAGATGGACTTGACAACCAATACAAAATTTGGTCACTAGCAAGGATATCAGGGAATGGAGGGATATGGATTATGTGCAGGCAGATAAGAGTTGGCCTTGGCATCATGTTCGACACAGACATTGTGGATTTAGTGTGGTATATTTTGTAACTTCCATTTGGATGGAGGGTGTTTGCACTTTTAATTCACACATTGTGCTCAGTTCTGGGCACCATGTTATAGGAAATATGTTGTTAAGTTGGAAAGAGTGCAGAGAAGATTTACAAGGATGTTGCCAGGAATCGAGGGTCTGAGATAGGGAGAGGTTGAGCAGGCTGGGACTGTTTGAGCAGGCTGAGGATGAGGGGTGATCTTATAAAGGTGTATAAAATCATGAGAGGAATAGATCGGGTGGACGTACAGAGTCTCTTGCCCAGGCGAAGGGGGAAAGATTTTATAGGAAACCGAGGGGTAACCTTTTTTTCCGCAAAGAGTGGTGGTAGAACAAGCTGCCAGAGGAGGTAGTTGAGCCAGGAACTATCACAACATTTAAGAAACATTTAGACATGTACATGGATGGGACAAGTTTAGAGGCATTATTGTCCCAGCCATTGCTGTTAGTTGGTAGTAGGCAAGTTTCAAAAATTGGTAACTTTACTTCTGCTATTCGCCAAAGCAATCAGAAGTGCCAAAGTGCTTACAAAACCGTTGGAGGCATCCATATTGCATTGGCCATGCATTTGTGAAGTTGAGGGAGTAGGAGGACAGCCATCGCAAAGTTAATGGAGACTAGAGTTCTCCACGGTGAGGAGTGATGATGGCAGGCAATGGTCGTGCACGTGTATCCCCACACTTGCAAAATGCAAAAGGTCCAACCACCTGAGGCGGCACAGTAGTGCTGCGGTAGAGTTGCTTCCTTACAGAACCAGAGACCCGGGTTTGATCTTGACTATGGGTGCTGTCTGTACTGAGTTTGTATGTTCTCCCTGTGACCGTGTGGGGTTTCTCCAGAAGCTCTGGTTTCCTCCCACACTCCAGAGACATGCAGGTTAATTGGCTTCTGTAAATTGTCTCTTGGGTGTAGAATTGAACTAGTGCACGGGGTGATTGTTGATCGGCATAGACCTAGTGGGCCGAAGGGGCCTGTTACCATGCTGTCTCTCTAGACTAAACTAAACTAAACCTGCATGGTATTTGTAAACATTCATAGAACATAGAACAGTACAGCACAGCACAAGAACAGGCCCTTCACCCCACAATGTCTTTGCTGATAAGTCCACATTAAAGTACTTCAACGTCATGATGCCAAGACCAACTCTTATCTGCCTGCACATAATCCATGTCCCTCTATTCCCTGCATATCCATATACCTTTTCAAAAGTTTCTTAAATGCCACTATCGCATTTGGCTCCACCACCACCCACTGCAACACATTCCAGGTATTCACCATCCACTGTGTAAAAAACACGTCTCCTTAGTGTGCTTTGCCCATCTCACATTAACGCTATGTCCTCAGGTTTCCCTGCAACCTCCAGCATTCCAGAGAAATCAATCCAAATCTGTCCAGCCTCTCCCTGTAACTAATACCCTTTCATCCAGGCATCATTCTAGTAAACATGTTCTGCACCCTTTTGAAGCTCCACGTCCTTCCCGTAATAGGGTAACCGGAACCATAGGGCAGCACAGTGGCGCAGCGACTTAGTTGCTGCCTTACAGCGCCAGAGACCAGAGTTCGATTCTGACTACAGGTACTGTCTGTGTGGAGTTTGCACATTCTCCCTGTGATCACGTGAGTTTTCTCCAGGTGCTCCGGTTTCCTCCCACATTCCAAAGATGTGCAAGTTTGTACATTGTCCCTAGTGTGTAGGATAGAACGTGTGTGGGAGATTGCTGGTCGGCGTGGTCTAGGTGGGTGGAAGGGCCCACTTAACTGACAAACCAAAGTTGGATCACCAGCAAGAATACCAGGGAATGGTGGGACATGTATTACAATCAGGCAGATAAGAGTTGGTCTTGGCATCATGTTTGGCACAGACATTGTCAGCCGAAGGGCCTGTTCCTGTGCTGTACCATTCTATGTTATATAAACATCTTCAAAGGACATTTTAATCAGGCATCTGCAGAGAGATTTTTAAAGCTTTTTTAGTTTGGAAGATGTAGCCAGGTACTTAAGGAAACAATGGCAAACACATGATCAGATTAAAGGCAACATTTTCAGGCTTTTTTTAGATCTGCTGCTTTGGGATTGTTTGCACTAATAAAGACATTCAGACAAAACTACTTGATACTCTAGACCTAACACATGGAGGAGTGCGCAAAGTATCATTTGCCTTAATGTGCAGTATTGCCAAAGAACTAACAGACAATACATGCTAGTTCTACCCTGCCTCTGAACTTCAGTTCCAACGAAGCCAATGGTATGTTTTTACAAAACGTCATTGATCAGGGCAACTAGTGTTGGCACATAACTTGCAAAGCAGAAAATAATATCATGAAATAATTCTTTATATTTTTCACTTGTATTTTCCTCACAACATAAAAGTTCATTTGGCCCATGTAGTCTATGCAACACTTACAGCAATCACATTATCCCAATCTCCCATTTATTTCTCTTTCACATACCCATCCCCTCCATCTTAATTCAATCACCATCCGTCTACTAACACTGGAGGTAATTTGCAGTGGCCAGTTGACCTACCAGCCACAACATTCTTGGGAGCAAACCCATGAAGCTGCAAACTCCATACATAATATCAGGGGTTCAGGATTGAACCCAGTTTGCTGGAACCTTTAGGCAACATCATCTACTGCACCACAAACAAAGTACAAAGTGCTGGGGCAACTCAGCGGATCAGGCAGCATCTCTGGAGAACATGGATGGGCGACGTTTCAGGTCGGGAACATTCTTCAGAAACAGCAACCGTGTATCCTTGTATCTACACATATCTGCTGCACCACTGTGTCACCCACCTGCTTTAATACAGTGGTTGGGCTCCAGCCAAGTACGTACACAAAAAGTGGGAAAATACTGAATGGTGAGGAGGAGCAGAGGGACCTTGCAATGTATGTCAATAAGCCTTAAATATACCAGTATAGGTCAATTTCACCGAAAGTGATAAGGAATCACAGGTTAGTGATTTGTCTTGGGTGCCAACAAAAAAAAGTCAGCCCTTTTATGCAGCTCATGCAATTATTTTTCCAACAAAGTTTATTTAAAGGGCCTGTCCCACTTTCACGACCTAATTCATGACCTCTGCCGAGTTTGCCCTTGACTCATACTCGCAGCATGGTCGTCATGAGGTCGTAGGTAGGTCGTAGGTAGGTCGTGGCAGGCCGTGATGCTAGTCGTATGTACTCGTGGCATCAAGTAGGTCGGGCCGTTTTTCTAGCCCGATGATAAATGTCCACGAGTAAAAAAGGTCATGAATTAGGTCGTGAAAGTGGGACAGGCCCTTAAGGCTATTGCCTAAATTGAATTTATAGCCCAAACATTGTTAAATTGTTTCATCGTGCTTCATTATTATAAATGGGATGGCACAGTCACCAGAAAAGGGAAACAGGGCCCAATGTAGCTGGCACCATATCATGACCAATTACTGCAGCCTGTGATCAACCTTCCTTTCAGCAGACTATCATCGAAGCTCGATGCAAACCAGTCCTCTGGAATTTTTGAGACACAAGTAACTGTAGATGCCAGAATCTTGAGTGAAACACAAAGTGCTGGAATAACTCAGCAGTCAGGCAGCATTTGTGGTTGGAATGGATAGGCAAGGTTTGGTCGGTTTTGGTCGGATCCCATCCTCAGACCCCACCCTGAAGAAAGATGCAGACACAACATGTCACTTATTCATTCCCTCCAGCGATGCTGACCAATCCTCTGAGTTGCTTCAGCACTTTGGGTTTTCGGCTGGAATTTTGTTCTGGCAACAAGTAAGGATGTTGCATTGATGTGTCGGATATTCTTCAGAGGAAATCACACACAGATGATTACAAACATAATACAACTTCATTAAACTCATGGATTAGCCAAAATCATTCATGGCATCCTGAAATGAAACAGAAAAGGCAGCCCTTGGCCCATCAAACCTGCACCAGCTTCAGGACAGAACTGTTGACGTCATCACTTCCCAACGGACATATAAATTATCTTCTTTCACTCTTTATTCTGTCGATTTTGAATGATTTTACTAAATCTGCTTCCTCCCATTCTTTCAAGAAGCACGATATTGGAAACATATATTTTCTTATGACACCTCTGGTTCAGTTTCCAATTTACTTTGTAAAGCTGGAAAAGTACAGAAAAGATTTACGAGGATGTTGCCAGGATTTGAGGGCCTGACTACAGGGAGGGGTTGGACAGGTTTGGACCTTATTCCTTGGAGGGGAAGAGACTGAAGGGTGATCTTATGGACGTATACAAGACCACGAGGAGAATGGATAGGGTAAATGCAGAGTCTTTTACCCACAATAGGGAATCACGAACCAGTGGAATGTAGATTTAAGGTGAGAGGGGAAAGATTTACTAGGAATCTGAGAGGCAACTTTTACCACACAGAGGGTGGCGGGGATATGGAACATGCTGCTACAGGAGGTAGTTGAGGCAGGTATAATAACAATATTTAAAATGTATTTGGACAGGTACATGGATAGGAAAGGTTTAGAGGGATATGGGCTAAACGCAGGCAGTTGGAACTAGTGTAGCTGGGGCATCTTGGTTGGCATGGACAAGTTGGGCCGAAGGACCTGTTTCCGTGCTGTATGACCCTATGATCAAGTCTCTGGCCTCCTTCTCTCTTCCACCTTTTTCCCTTCCACCACAATCAAATTGAAGAAGGATCCCAAACTGAAACATCACCTATTCGTGTTTTCAGGAGATGCTGCCTAACCCACTGAGTTACTCCAACAACATGTGTCTTATTTTGTAAACCAGCATCAGCAGTTCCTCATGTCTCCACCTCAAGTTGAGGAGTAGCACAGTGGCGCAGCAGTAGAATTTCTGCCTTACAGCGCCAGTGACCCAGGGTCAAACCTGACTGCAGGTACTGTCCGTGTGGAGTTTGTACGTTCTCCCTGTGACCATGTGGGTTTTCTCCGGGTGCACCAGTTTCCTCCTAATTGTAAATTGTCCCTAGTGTGTAGGATTGTGCTAGTGTACAGGGTGATCGCCGGTCGCCGCGGACTCGGTGGCCTGTTTCTGTGCTGTATCTCTAAAGTCAAAATCTTCGCGCTTTTCACTACAAGGGGGTACAGGTCCTGTTTATCTGCAGAACTGAAATCAGTTATCTCTGGCAGTTGTTTCTCTATTCTTTTCAAGGCTTCACACCCTCCTTGAGTGTGCACCCCATCATTGGCATGCTCCTCCTTCCAAAATCCATACAGTATTTTGGTAGATTTATTTCCTGCATTTTTAATCCATGCATATATGAATAATAAAAAGTCTAATTGTTCACTATAAATTAAAATATCCCTTCCACCTTCACATCCCAGTGCATTCCATTTAACATTGTACAACATAGTTTATTATCCTTCTTACTATTCATTATTAAGATACATTAATACGTACTTTTCTGCAATTAAATTAATCTCTTATCTATCTGTCCAGTTCACTGACCTATCTATATCCTTCATCTTGTTTATTACATTTAAAAGTTTTGGGTCACCTGCAAACATTAACATCATACCTTCTGTACCAAAATCCAAGTCATTTATCTACAGTTCAGCACATGTTTCTGTTTAATTCCCTCCTCTTCTGAAGACATTTCGTCTACTGTGGATAATTTCAAAAGGTCTTGTCGGAAGTGAATAGCACATTTGACCGAAGGTGTTGCTGAGGAAATCTAGGGATTATTTTACAATTGTGCAGTGTCTTTCATGCATGGAAACATATCCATTTTTTCAATGTACTCGTGAAAGATCAAATCGATCAAACCTATTATTATCAGCCATTTCTGTTGCTCCCGTTGTGAAAATGCTTCATCTTCACATTAACCTGCACATACTCTAACACTGTTCGATATTTGCCAGCACACTCTCACTCTAACAAAGGCAGAAGGTTGTGGGATGAAAACTCATTCTTGTATTGAGCTCAAATCCCAATGCAATATGAAGGGAGATCAGCAATGCCAAACATACCACCTCTCCAATGGAATGGTACACTGTGGCTCCACCTGCACACTCAGGCAGACCAATCCAATGCAATAAAAATCCAATGCAATAAAAATGAACTGCTGATGCTGGTTTATACCAAAGATAGGCACAAAATGCTGGAGTAACTCAACAGGCCAGGCAGCACCTCTGGAGAAAAAATGGATAGGTGACGTTTCGGGTGGGGAACTTCTTTGGACTGATTGTGGCGGGAACTGGAAGCGAGAAAAGTCTAGGATAAATCAGGGCCGGCAACAGATATCCATTTGGAATAAAATTCCACATCGGGACCAATATAGTCCTCTCTAAAGTCCAGGACGATATTTCTCACAACCAAAATCTCAGAGCCAATATGGATATAATATCACCAACTAATGACAGCTCATTCTCAAAACATTGTCTAGTACATTGAAATGTTGAGTCCACATCAAAGTACTTCAATGGATGCAAATAACTTGGGATGTCCTGATGTTCTGACTTACCGGAGAGTCTGTAGGACCAAACACGTCTCGAACATCTCGGACTGGCTGCTTGCTCCTCCTCCTGGTGGTCTGGGTGAAGGTGTCCAGCCGGCGCTGGACCGCTGCCGCCTGCGCCCGGGTCAACGTGGACAGCAGCGCCATCCCATTCTCTCCGGCAGTGCCCGACACAAGGGTGGACAATCCCACCTCCTGAAGCCACTCTGCTTCCATTTCCCCTTCTGCAACACAGGTCACACATATTAACGAGAAAATCCAACGCTCCGAACAACAAAAGCGTCAAACCAAGGCTGAGCAATGAAACGCTGAAAAATGAAGGTCTTAGGAATATGTCAACATCCGTGTATGGTTGCAGAGCGAGCACAAAAACTAATCCTTTGGCCCAGACAGCCAAATCCGGCATTTGTAGTGCACACAAGCCTCCTCCTTACCCCTACATCTGACCCTGTCAAAATATGGCAGCGTCAGAATGGAGTGGGCAAGTTATTCTTTATGGAAATTTAGAGATCTTCATCAGAATATAGGTCATTAAAACTCTTGCCACACAAAACACAAGTGTTATTACGCATTCCCTTGCCTTTCTCAATACTGTAACTTGAATCCTAGTGGCGGCGCGGCTCTGGCTGCAGCGGCTCTCCGGCAGTCCTGTTTGTTTTGTGTTTTTTGGGTTGTTTATTTTCGTTTTGGTTAGTCTAGTTTTTGGTTTTTAGTTTGTGTTTTGGGGGGGGGGTTGAAACGGGGCTTGCTGTCTCTCCCTGCGGGGGATTGCGACTTTTTCGTCGTATTCCCCTTCTCTGCCTCCGTCTGCGCTGAGGCCTAATGGCGGAGCTGGCGACCTCGAGGCTCAGGAGGCAGAGCCCGCCAGGACTCGCACTGAGCTCGCTCCCGTGAGGACGGCCCGGCTCGGGGCTGGAACAGGGCTTTCGTGAGGGGCTGTGACGGCCGGCCCGAGGAAGGCACGGTGCTCCCGTCGGAGTAGCCGAGCTCGGGGAGGTACGGCGTTCCCAGCCTGAGGAAGGAGCGGCGCCCAGTCGGGGCGGCCCAGCCTGAGGGAGGAGCGGTGCCCGGTCGGGGCGGCCCAGTCTGAGGGAGGAGCGGCGCCCGGTCGGGGCGGCCCAGCCTGAGGGAGGAGCGGCGCCCAGTCGGGGCGGCCCAGCCTGAGGGAGGAGCAGCGCCCGGTCGGGGCGGCCCAGCCTGAGGAGGAGCGGCGCCCAGTCGGGCAGGACCACATAGTCTGATGGGAGGAGCGGCCGCCGGTCGGCGGCGGCCCAGCCCTGAGGGAGGAGCGGCGACACAGTCGGGGCGGGCCCAGCCTGAGGGAGAGCGGTGCCCGGTCGGGGACGGCCCAGCCTGAGGGAGGAGCGGTGCCCGGTCGGGGCGGCCCAGACCTGAGGAGCGAGCCGGGCGGCCAGTCGGGGCGGCCTGGCGCGAGGCTGAGACGGTGGCAGTACTCACGTGAGGGCGATCCGGCTCGGGGCTGGAACGATGCTCCGGGGGCTGGGACGGCAGTTCTGGTGGCGGTGGCCTGAGACCGGGGGTTCGGCCGCGGGCCAGCGGCTGCGTCAGCAGGTCTGGTGAGCGGCAGCTTCGACTACCCCGGGCCGCGGTGTTTGAGCCGCGAGGACAGGTTTTAACATCGCCCGGGGGGTATCGCCTCAGCGCAGAAGGAGAAGAGGAGGGAAGAGACTGCAGCCCTAAGACTTTTGCCTCCATCACAGTGAGGAGATGTTGGGTGGACTCACTGTGGTGGATGTTAATATGTGTTTATTGTTGTTTTTTATTGTATTGTATTATATGTATGACTGCTTAAATTTCGTTCAGACTTCGGTCTGGATGACAATAAAAGGCTATTCTATTCTATTCTATATTCTATATTCTATTTCCCTGGAGATAATTCAGTATAATTTTACAAGTGCAGGGATAGGAAATGGTTTGTGGGATATGGGCCAAATGGGACCACCTTAGATGGGGTATCTTGGTTGGCACAGACAAGTTAGGCTGGAGTGTTCAAGAAGGAACTGCAGATGCTGGAAAATCGAAGGTACACAAAAATGCTGGAGAAACTCAGCGGGTGCAGCAGCATCTATGGAGCGAAGGAAATAGGTGACGTTTCGGGCCGAAACCCTTCTTCAGACTGCTGGAGGTGCTTTTTCCATGCTCCATAACTCCATGACTCCAACTATGTCTGTGGCATCCAGATTTAGAGCAGTGGAGGACGAGTCAATTAGTGTCAGCAAGATACTGAGTGATGAATAGAGAAACATGGATTTCCATCATTTGAGAAGCTCAGGTCTGGGAGGCAAAGTCAAATAACTAGAGCCATACCTTTGGGAATAGTTAGGAAACACTTCTATTTTCAAACATGGTGAACTCTAGCATTCTCCCCCTTGTATATCAATGACAAATTAGATAAATTGACACTGGCCCAATTGTTAATTTTAAATGCGAGATTGATAGAGCTTTGTCAATCAAAAGGTATTACTTGTTGGAGTGGAAAGGAGCATAAACATAGTGGGATCATACATCAGCCATGAATTTTTTTGCATGTAAATTGTCCCTAGTGTGTAGGATAGTGCTAGTGTATAGGAATCATTGGGTCAGTATGGACTTGATGGGCCAGAGAGCCTATTTCTATGCTGTATCTCTAAAGTCTAAAGGATTGCTCTTCTGAGAGTTGACATGAAACTAATGGAATGAATGGCCCTCTTCTATGTCATTGTAAGTTGGAAAATGTTTCACAGGATCAAGTTGTATTTCACAATGCTCCTGAGTCACACAAGGAGATATTGGGACAATTATTTCATCGAACTTCAGCCCAATTTGCTGCAGATAACCTCATAATTTTAAGATAAGCTTTTCATTGTCACTCAGTGCACATGAAGGCAAATAAACCAATAACAATATCCCTGCTACCGGGAGCTTCAGGATTTAGGGACATTAGGAGGGAGGAATGGGACTGATGGAATTACTCTGCTGGCCACTGGCATGGCCCCAATGGGCTTAATGGACCTACGTCAGTCATAATAAGTATTTTTACGACTGAAGAGTGGCCTTTCATTCACCAGATTATCAGTCACAGCACACCTGCACTCAGTTAGTGGATTCCTCATGCAATCCAGCAGCACAGCACCAACCTCTACAGATTTCCCAGATCTCAAGGCTGGGAATCCATCCACTGAGCTAAATCAGACCTAACCCAGGCATGGCAGCCCCTTGGAATGAATTACCAGCTGCCAGGAGAAAGCATAAATGCTTTATGCGATTTAATTTAGCGTTAATGTTGTGAATAATTTTGAATTCGAGAACTTTCGTGAATTTTTTTTTAATGTGGAATTATTTATGTTAAATCATTATTTTATCATTTAGAAAGAGGTTTCAAATGTCTTTAAATGCTTGGGGATGTCAATGCAGTTAACCGCTTGCATTGGGAGAGAGCGACACTGGGCCTCGCCTTGTTTCTGGAAGCCAGATTCCTAGCAGAAGACAATGCTGGTAAAAGCAATGGATTCCATGGTGAAGGTGTACAAAATCGGGGAGGTGCGATCCTGGGGCGGCTGTGGGATGTTAAAAAAAAACAATAACCAACCTGATCTCCCGGTGGCTCAGCACTTAACCACCCCCTCCCATTCTGTCCTGGGCCTCCTCCATGGCCAGAGTGAGTCCCACCGCAAATTGAATTAGTAGCACCTCATTTCGCTTGGGCAGTTTACATCCCGGCAGTATGAACATTGACTTCTCCAATTTCAGGTAGTCCTTGCTTTCTCCCTCCTTCCCCTCTCCTTCCCAGCTCTCCCACAGCCCACTGTCTTCGGCTCTTCCTTTGTTCGTCCTACCTCCTGGGGTCATTATCTTTACACCTGCTCTTCTTAATTAAATTATTGGGTCAAATGGATGTAGCATTCAGTTAAAGTGTAGTACCTGTTACCTAAAAAATGTTTGAAAGCCACTTTTCTAAGAGAAGGAGAATACTGTGCATTGGAAGATGCTGAGAAGTCTCAGACTTTGGTAAGAGCTGCTGTGTTTAAGGAGCACAGGACATAATAGAGAGCAGGAGAGGTTTACTGGAGGAGATAAAAAAAATTAAATGGAACTCCTTCACTTCAGAGACCTCATGAGTTCCATGATCTTCACAGTAATGGAAATACACATGCATTAAATGTTCAGGGATGAGTTTGGTTTAGTTTATTATAATTGCCACATGTACCCAAGGTACAGTGAAAAGCTTTTGTTTGTGTGCTATCCAGTCAAAGACTACAGAAATGCAATCAAGCTGTCCACAGTGCACAGATAAAGGATAAAGGATACAACATTTAGTTTAAGATTAAAAAATAGTTCAAAGGTCTCCAATGAGGTAGATGGGAAGTCAGGACACCACTCTTGCTGATAAGTGGACTGTTCAGTTGCCTGATAACAGATGAAAATGTTCCTCAATTTGGAGATACGCATTTCCAAACTTCTGTATCTCTTGCCCAATGGGAGAGGGGAAAAGTGACCAGGGTGAAAGGAGATTAAATAGAGTATTGTTAGTGTAAGAAATGTGTGTAAAAATAGTGTAAGAATAGTAATATTGAAATAAAACTGCAAAGAGTGGAACAATTGTAAAGTTTGATGATAGATTCTCGTGTGGGACAGCATGCAAAGACTTACCGCACTCCTGTGTCATCTTGGATTAGTGGATAAAGAAGTTAACAAACTTGCACCACAAAAGTGTACGTTGTTGACAGTTAATTTATTTTAAATGTAGTTTCGTTTCTGCCATCAGAAATCCTGTCTCTCCATCACATTGGTGAATGTAAAAGCAACAATAGGATAAAAAAATATTTAACTTGGCAGTCCCCAATACTGATTCTCTACTGTAGGAATCTCAAGACACAGTTTAAAATACTTGGTCGCCACGAGAGCCCATTGCTACTGAATATAGTTCTTCCATTTCCATATATTGTAAAATTAGATCCAGAAGATGCACAGCAGGAATGTGACACTTGCAATAAATTCCTTCGGCTTCCATTTTAACCTTTATTTCCTCTCAATGCTGTAAAAATGCAGAATTTATTTTCTATGCCTCATTGTGATTACATAAGGTCATGTAACTGATGGAGAAAAAACTTTACTTGATGAATCATCAGGCCTTTCTTTAGCTGATGAGTTAAACACTACATTCTCACCAGTGACCGTCATGATGTCCACTCTCACTCAGAGAACTCACCTTCCGATGGCTTGACTTCCACTAGTGGCTGCTCCTCTTGTCCATTCTGTCTGCTTTCCTTAATGCTCCTCACCTCACTCCAGAAGTCCTCCATTGAGGAGCTCTCAACAGATTCCTGAGATATGGAGCGACCAAATACCTGTGGACACTGCAGCTCCCGCGAAACAGATGAGCTCATCCTTCTGAAACGCAGCTTCCTGCAGGGAGAATAAAGAGGCTCTTTAACAGAGGTCTGTCTTGTCTTCACTCCCAAAAGCCTACAGGACTGCAGATAATGTCACACAGCTGGTGTCTGCCCATGGAATCAAAATCCTGACAGTTCAGTGTATGTCTGATTTATGGATTAGCAAGGTACAAGACAACTTTGTTTTCTCATGAAGACATTTCTGATGGTTTGGATTTAGCTCCAGAGTTTCTTATGCGTTGTGTGCTCAATCTCTTCTGGGGGATTGCAAAGGGTTTTTTCCTCTGTTTGCAGAGAAGCACAAGACAAATTCAACACTTAATCTAACCATCATAACCCTTCTACAAGCACAATGCAGCACTGGAAAAATCCTAGAAGCAGACTGCCTGAACCAAATTATTGGACGGATGCACAGCATGGAGGCTCTCTAGCAGAAGAAATGACGCCTTAACGAATCAGAGCAGGGCATTTTGGAAAAGAGTGCATATTAACAGGTACTTTGATTTGTCTTCTATTGGGATCGAAGGGGCTGGCAGGAGAGTTGGCCACCACACTGAGGACTTTGTGGAACTGATGCGCTACAAAGCTGAGAACTATATTCTGCACTTTGTATCTTCCTCTTTGTTTTATCTATTATACTTGTGTTTGAACTGATTGTATCTATACTTTAGTAGACTTTATAGATACAATGCAGAAACAGGACCTTCCTCCCACCGAATCTGAGCTGACCTGCAATCACTCCTACACTAACACTATCCTACATACTAGGGACAATTTTAAAACTTACCAAAGCCAATTAACCTACAAACCTGTACATCTTTTGAGTGTGGGAGGAAACCAGAGCACCCGGAGAAAACCCATGCCATCACACGGAGAACGTACATACTCTGTACAGACCGCACCCGTAGTCAGGATTGAACCAGAGCCTCTGCCGTTTAAAAGGCAGCAACTCTACCATTGCGCCACTGCACCTCTATATGTTATATTTGATTTGTTTGGATGGCGTGCAAGACAAATCTTTTCACCGTATCTCGGTACACGTGACAATAATAAATCTAATCCAGAGTTGCTCACAAGTTCTTGCACAGAAATTGGACTATTTAGTGCCCTAAAGCTATCCCCTCCAAATCACAGTCACCTAACTCCATACCCAGGCTCGGAAATCGCTATCAAAACATGGGGGGGACACAATTTCTTGGCGGCCGTGCGCATGCGCACACACGCGAGGCTTCAGCCTTGGGCCCTGTGGACGGTAACATCGGAAGCTGACCTGGTTGGTGACCAACTCCGAACTCCAGCAACAGCAGCTTCATCCTCCTCGAATCGTGGGGCTTGAATCAGCCCGTTCACGGGGCCTTTCATGGGGAGCCTCGATCGCCTCGATGCAGCATTGATTTTAAGCCGCGCCAGGCGCTGAAAGGCCCTGCGAACGGGCCGATTCAGCCCTTAGAAAGCGTCTGATAAAGTCCAGATTACAAAACATGAAGGGGGATTGTCCCCCACCTCTCAAAGCATGGAGTGGACGTGTTCCTTCCCCCCCCCCCCCCCCCCCCATGTCCACCTTTCCCCCATTTCACTTTGGTTGATCTGAGATTGACTGATTGAATAATTAACCCAACATTAGCTATCACCTTTGTTTCCCAACTTCAATCCAAGAAGATGTGTCTTTGCCTTTCAGACTCTGACCGCTGGTCAAAGATATATTTACCAGCATAAATAATTTTTTCTATCCGTTCCCCTTAATAATCCGATTTGTCCCGAACATCAAGGGACCGCAGGAAGGGTTACGACAGTGATAATGCTGCAGCCATCTGCTCCAGAATACCATAAACTTAACTTCCTGGTGCATTATTCAGGGTTGAACGCATCCTTTTTTAAAGAGAGCTTTTCCAGCATTTAGATTCAATTGACATAATAAATTTGGGCTCCGAGCCTGAAGCAAAGGTGACAGCTTGCAGGAAACTCCGTGAAAGAACTAGAAAATCTGCAATGGTAATGTAATAAAAAACTATTTTGGTTGAGGAAAAGATGTCAGAGATTTCAAAGCTGTCAGAAAGTGATACCCTTTCAATTCTGCTTCTCCCTGAAGAACAGCTCAATGCGCTGACCAAAATATCTCATGCTGGCATTTATATTTGTGAATGGTGGCAGCTGAGGCTGCTCTCTCCACACCCATCAATGGAACTGTGACAGAAAACGAGTCACGTGTCTGGTGTGGCTCGGCACTGACACTGCACCGTAATGGTTCAGTGAAGTGCTCGCTGGAATAGTGCGTCAGTGGGCATGATCCGCGGCGGGTTAGATTACAAAGTTGCAGACAGCAGCTTAGGATAGAAGTAATGGATGACAACTTGTGACAGAAGTAATGGTGATAAGTTACTGAGTGTGGATGGAAATAGGCAGGCGGAGAGCTGTGGTTAAAAGCACAAGGCAGCACCACACGTAGATTTCATCTTTCCGTAAAATGAACATTTTTGTGTTGCTTCTATCCTCCATCAAAAGCACTGATTTCTTTATTCACTTTCCAAGATGGGCGGCATAGTGGTACAGCTGTAGAGTTGCTGTGTTACAGCGCCAGAGTTCCGGGTTCGATCCTGGCTAGGGGCGCTGTCTGTCCCTGTGATCGCATGGGTTTTCTCCGGCTGTTTCGTTTTCGTCCCACATCCGAAGGACGTGCAAGTTTGTAGGTTAATTGGCTTCTGTAAATTGTCCCTAGCGTGTGGGAGATAGCTGGCTGGTGTGGACACATTGGCCCAAAGGGCCTGTTTCCACACAGTATCTTCAAATCAAAATCTAAAAATCTAAAAAAATCTTTAAAAAACTGTAGGCATTACTGATTGAATAGCAAGGCCGGCATCCAAATTGCATCCTTCATTCTGTGTAAAAAAACTGAGTTCACATATTTCCATTCAACCTTCCCCCTCTCACCTTATAACTATGACATTTCCACCCATGGAAAGGGGTTCTGACTATTATGCCTCTCATAATGTTATATACTTCCACCAAGTCATGGACTCTCCAGAAAAACAATCCAAGGTTACTCTCTTCATACTGTAGTTAACACTCTCCAATTCAGGCAGTATCTGGGTAAACATCTCTCTGATGCCTCCACATCCTGTCAGTTAATAGGGCAACAAGGACTGCACACCATACCCTAATTGGGCCTAACTAAAGGTGTATAAAGTCTGCAACATGACTTCCTGACTCCTATTGCTCAATTACCTGGCCAATGAAGGTAAGCATACAATTTGCCTTCTTTACTTTAGACTTTAGAGGTACAGCGGCGGAAACAGGCCCTTCAGCCCACCGTGTTCGTGCCGACCAGCGATCACCCTGTACACTAGCACTATCCTACACATTAGGGACAATTTACAATTTTTACCGAAAGCAAATTAACCTATAAATCTTTACATCTTTGGGATGTGGGAGGAAACCAGAGCACCCGGAGAAAACCCACGTGGTCACAGGGAGAATGTACAAATTCCAAACTGACAGTGCGCGTAGCCAGGATTGATTCGATCTACGTGTGTTGTTAGTTTCAGGGAGCTATCAACTTGAACTTCATGGTCCCTCTGTATAACAATGCAGTTTAAGAAGGAACTGCAGATGCTGGAAAATCGAAGGTAGACAAAAGTGCTGGAGAAACTCAGCGAGTGCGGCAGCATCTATGGAGCGAAGGAAATAGGCAACGTTTTGGGCCAAAACCCTTCAGACTGATGTAGGGGGGGGAAGAAGAAAGGAAGAGGAGGAGCCAGAGGGCTGAGGGAGAGCTGAGAAGGGGAGGAGACAATAAGGGCTACCGGAAATTGGAGAAGTCAATGTTCATACCACTGGGGTATAAACTGCCCTAGCGAAAAATGAGGTGCTGCTCCTCCAATTTCCGGTGGTGCTCACTTTGGCAATGGAGGAGGCCCAGGACAGAAAGGTCGGATTCGGAATGGGAAGGCTGAGCCACCGGGAGATCAGGTAGGTTATTGTGGACCGAGCGGAGGTGTTCAGCAAAACGATCGCCAAGCCTACGCTTGGTCACACCGATGTAGATCAGCTGACATCTAGAGCAGCGGATGCAATAGATGAGGTTGGAGGAAGTGCAGGTGAACCTCTGTCGCACCTGGAACGACTGCTTGGGTCCTTGAATGGAGTAGAGGGGGGAGGTAAAGCGACAAGTGCAGCATTTCTTGCGGCTGCAAGGGAAAGTGCACAGGGAGGGGGTGGTACAGGTGGGAAAGGAAGAATTGACCAGGGAGTTATGGAGGGAGCGGTCTTTGCGGAAAGCAGACGGGGGGGGGGGGGGAGATGGGAAGATGTGGCGAGTAGTGGGGTCACGTTGGAGGTGGCGAAAATGACAGAGGTTCCACACCAGGGCATCGGAAATGTCCTCATTCTTCAGGGAACGGGGGTTCCCCTCCCCTACTATAGATGAGGCTCTCACCAGGGTTTCTTCAATACCCCGTAACACTGCTCTCTCTCCCCATCCCCCCACTCGTATCAAGGGCAGAGTCCCCCTAGTCCTCACCTTCCACTCTACCAGCCGTCACATACAACAAATAGTCCTCTGTCATTTTCGCTGCTGGACTGCTTTTGAATTCTTTCAGATGCCTGCAATAATAACAAATCTGGTAAAAACTACTTCCAGGATCTGTCTCACAACATCAGACTTTACCACAGAGTAGCAACCACTGTAAGTAGGCATCATGGCGGGGTGCACCATCTCCCCGTTGACCTTCACTATGAAAATGGAGCTCATTATCAGAGCATCAAATTGGGTTGTGGGAGGAAAACGGCTACAGTGTGGTCAGCGATTGCCACTGATACGAGCCTATATGGACGATATAACAACACTAACAACAACTGTCCCCTGCACCAAGAGACTTCTGGAAAAACTTCATCAAAACATCACATGGGCAAGGATGAAGATTAAACCCAGCAAGTGCAGAAGCAGAAGCATCTCCATTGTCAAAGGTCAAGTCAAGGATGAAAGATTTCATATTGACGGAATACCTGTTCCAACTGTTTCAGAAATGCCAGTGAAGAGTTTGGGCCGATGGTATGATGCAAAGCTCAGGGACACAGCAGTTTGAACAACTCAAAAAGGATACCATCATGCACATAGCTCGCATCAACAAGACCTTGCTCCCAGTAAAACTCAAGCTGTGGTGCTTCCAATTTGGCATACTACCAAGAATCATGTGGCCTTTAACTATGTGTGAAATCCCCATCAACAAAGTGGAAAAGGTGGAAAGAATGATCAGCACACATGTGAAACAGTGGCTTGGACTTCCACGATGCTTAAGTGCTGTACGGGAGTGGTAAGTCGGAATTACCCATTGCAGGACTTGTGGAAGAGTTCAAATGCACTAAAGCAAGGTTGGTCATGACCCTCACTGAATCTGAAGATACTGTTATTCGAACAGCGACTCCCCGTCTGGCAACGGGGAGGAAGTGGACCCCATCTGAAGCCGTTCAGAGTGCTAAGTCTGCTCTTCATTTCCGGGATGTGGTTGGCCAAGTCCAACACGGGAGAGCCGGGCTCGGGCTCGTCCCAAAAGCTCCTCAATGGCACAATGGTATCCTATGATAGCCTTCTACGTTGTCCACAATTTTTGTGTCATCTGCAATGCTAATAACAGACCCATCTACATCATCTTGATCTTTCTATAGGTAAGCCAGTCCTCAATGCAAACTGCGAGCTCAACGTGGATTCCATGCATTTTAAACTTCTGGATCAGCCTTTCCACTCCGCCGTTCAATAATGGCTGATCTATCTTTCCCTCTCAACCCCATTCTCCTGCCTTCTCCCCATAACCCCTGATACCCGGACTAATCAAGAATATGTTAATCTGCACCCTCGGAATATCCATTGACTTGGCCTCCACAGCCTTCTGTGGATATGAATTCCACAGATTCACCACCCTTTGACTAAATAAATTCCTCCGTATCTCCTTTCTAAAGGTATCCTTACGTCTTGGTAGAGTAGACTTGATGGCCTGATTCTACTACTATTCCTTTAGACATTTTATACTGAGGCCATGGCCTCTGGTCCTAGACTCTTCCACTTGTGGAAACGACAGGACTACAAGTATATTTTCCCTTCTTTATCATTGAGTTGTGCTATCCCCTCCCTATCCTCTCCCTAATCACCCTCTGCTTTTTAATGTATAAAATACCTTGGGATTCTCTCTTGTTTGTACCCTCCTCACCAATCACTGGCCAACACCAAACACACCAATAACTCTACCGCAGGAGGCAAGGTCCTATCCTTGCAGTGATCTGCTGTCTGGAGCAACTCCTTTAATGGTTTATTCAGGAGCTCCGGTGTGCTACTGCCTCAGTAACAATACGAGCCAAAATCTACAGTGTGGTTGTATTGGTGGGTCAATCAATCATCAGAAAAATATACCAGATATCCAAATCTCCCTCAATCTGTATGCCAATATTTATATGCAAATTCAGTGCTAATTTCCCTTTCTTTCAATTCACTATGTTCCAATCCACATCCCCATTGACATTCTCTCTCTAATTATTCACCTATTCTTTCTTTCTCAACCACAAAGACAAGTATACATTATTTGTAATAAAAAAGGAATTGCCAATACTGGTTTGTACCAAAGACAGACAAGATACTGGAGTAACTCAGCGGGTCAGGCAGCATCTCTTGAGAAAATGGATAGGTGACTTTTTAGGTTGGGACTCATCTTCAGACTGATTGTATGGGGTGCAGGGGGTTGAACTGGAAGCAAGAAAAGATGAGGATAAATTAGAGCTGGCCACAGATCACCTCATCAGGAAAGTTGGTTCCCTAACAGGCCAATTGTTGGATAGGTACAGTGTGATACCAAGAAGGATACTTTGTTGCAAACTGTGGAACTGGGTAACTAATCTTGTGGAGGAAGAGGGGAAAAGGGGGTGGGGAATACAAGGGGAGGGGGGACGGTGAGCAATGCTTCCTGACCCACTAAGTTACTCCAGCATTTTCCGTCCGTTACATATTTTTTGCTATTCTTTTCTCAGGATGTATGCTTTGCTGGCATGGCCAGCTTCATCACCCATCCTTAATTGCTTTCAAGAAATTGGTAGTGAACAGCCTTCCTGAATTGTTGAAGCGATTCAGTCTCTCATGCTTGCTTCACCAGTCAATAAGATCATGGTTGACTTTTTACATTCGCACCACTTCTGTGACCCAACCCTATACACACTGAATTACCGTCACAAATAACCCCTTTCATATAATGCACACAAGCAGAGACAGAGAAGGGGTGGAAGTTTGCTCTTTGTTTTATGCACTAGATGAATGATATTTAATTTAGAACATAGGACACAGACAGTACTGCGCAGAACTAGGCCCTCTGGCCCACAGTTTCTGTGCCGAAAAGGATGTCAAGACCAACTCTTTTAGTTTAGTTTAGTGATACAGTGGGGAAACAGACCCTTCAGCCCACCGAGTCCGCGCCAATCAGCGATCCCTGTACACTAACACGATCCTGCACACAAGGGACAATTTCCAATCGTTACTGAAGCCAATTAACTTACGAACCTATACCTCTTTGGAGTGTGGGAGGAAACCAGAGCACCCAGACAAAACGCACGCGGTCACAGTGAGAACGTACAATCTCCACACAGACAGCACCCGTGGTCAGGATCGAACCCGAGTCTCTGCCGCTGTAGGGCAATAACTCTACCGCTGCGCCACTGTGCTTGCACATACTCATTCTCCCTCCATTCCCTGCGTCAATCTAAAAGTCTCTTAAATGCTACTATCATAACTGCGTCCACCATGATTCATCGACTTAAATGAAACAAATTTCTGAAGTGAAGTTAAACTCGTGTTACCATGTCTTGTACTCAAAGTGTGCAACAGAGAAACAAGCATCAACCCCAGAATCTTTGACATTATTATTCCCAACCAAACCACAGACGTCTTGAATTCCAACAGATTAAATGCCCAGCATTGTGCGATTCCAAGCCAACATATGCAAGCTTCATTTTTAGGAGCCTCTTATAAATAGAAATAGCCCCACCAGTTGTTCATGGCAATAATACAAGAGAATCCAAAGTGTCTATGATGGGCAACAAAAAGGCGATCTCAGGTATTTTATTAGTTAATATAAATTAACGCTGGACATCCTGACCGACTGGTATTGTGATCGACTGATGCAATTCTGAAATCCATAATTTCACATCAAAAGTATTTAATTGGCTACAGGAGACCCAAAGTCATTAAAGAAATGATAGAAATACAAGCCTCTCCTTTATTCCACCTATAAAGGGGAATACAGCAGTCAATTCAGTAATGAACAGTCATAGAACATAGAACAGTACTGAAGCTGCGTCTCGACCTGAAATGTCACCCATTCCTTCTCTCCAGAGATGCTGCCTGTCCCGCTGAGTTACTCCAGCATTGTGTGTCTATCTTCAGTGTATAACCACTGCAATTCCTTCCCACACAGAACAGTGTAACACAGGAACAAAGTCTTCAGCCCATAATGTCTGTGCCGATCATAATGCCAATATAAACTAATCTAATCTGTCTGTACATGATCCATGTTCCCACCATTCCCTGCATATCCATGTGCCTATCTAAAAGCCCCTTAAGCACCACTATCGTACCTGCCTCCACCAACACCCGTGGCAGTGTGGCCCAGGCCCCCACCACACTTGGTAAAAAAACTTGCCGCACATCTCCTTTAAACTTTGCTGCTCTAACCTTAAAGCCATGCCCTCGAGACTTTGGCATTCCCACCCTGGAAAAAACGTTCTGACTGTCCACCTTATCCATGCCTATATCATAATTTTATATACTTCTGTCTGGTCTTTCCTCAACCTCTAGCATATCAGAGAAAATAATCTAAGACACAAGGAACTGCAGATGCTGGTTTACAATAAAAACAGACACAAAATGTTGGAGTAACTCAGCGGGTCAGGCAGCATCTCAGGAGAACATGGATAGGTGCCGTTTCTAGTCTGAAAAAGGGTCCTGACCTGAAACGTCACCTATCCATGTTCTCCAGAGATGCTGCCTGACCCACCGAGTTACGCCTGCACCTTTAGTCTCCCCCCCCAAAGTTAATTCAATATTGCCTATATTACACAATCAGCCCCAGTTTAAATTATTGCAGCATATCAAGCTTTTACATGTGATCATCTCCAGTATACATACTGAGTTTTATGCCTTGTTGTTGTTCATCAAGAGAAGACACCATTCACATCGTCACGTGATGGTGATCGTGAGGTGACCTGACCAGATTGCAGTCCTGTCTCAAGCGGAGAAGCACCGATCTTTCTAACCTCCACAGTGAACACAGTCGAACTTAGATCCACTGACAGCGAAGGAATGGTTTTCTGAGCAACTAATTTGAGACGCAGTTTCAAGATGAATGAAGCTCCAGCCCCTTCTCTCTCGCTCGCACATCATCAAAATATTCCATTCACCATTGTGTTGACAACACTGCGCAACAGTGAACAAACATCAACACAATTCACCCTGCAGCCCCCAACAGTTTTAATGTCTGTCACTTGACATGCTGGGCCACACTGTCTCCTTTTGATTTCCACCGATTTAAAAACAGAAGAATGACTTCAGTCAGGGCAATTCCGTATCTCCAGGCAATCGATCTTATAAATATCAGTCTGTTTTGCCTCTGCTGACTGTGATGCAATGACCTCTGCGAACAAGAGTGGATCAGGCGCGGTTTTGGTGACAACCACAGTCAAATAGACTGCTCTGCTCATTTTAATTGTCCGGTCTTGGGGATTATATGCTGCATACAGTGCCAGATAGACAGCAATGTCTCCAAGAGACCATGTCCACCTATGACTCACTGGGTTCAGGAGAGGGAAGATGTCATTATGATCAAAATAAAGCATCGTGCCAAAAGATGTTATCTGGAGTGTGGAAGAATGCAAGATAAATCCTTGAGAACGCAGGAGCATGGTATTACATTTTGTAAATCCTGGCACATAAATTCTGAGTGTGGTAGAAAATTCCTTTATCCATCTTAATTCTTCAACTATCCAAGTTACTTGATCCCCTGCATCCCCCCCCCCCCCCCCCCCCCCCCCCGTCGTTGTACTAGTTTCACCGTCGTCCTGGTGAGTTTCATTGAACGTATAACTCATTAACACCCAGCCCACAGCCAACAGGACCGTTTCCTCAATCATCGTTACTTTTTGCATCTTTCATTTACTTGTTCTACAGTATATCTCTTTAAATCACCGTCGATATCTCTCGTTTCCCTTCGCCTGATTCTCAATCTGAAGAAGAGTCTCGACCCAAAATGTCACCTATTCCTTTTCTCCAGAGATGCTGCCTGACCCGCTGAGTTACTCCAGCTTTTTGTGTCTATCTTTGGTTTAAACCGGTATCTGCAGTTCCTTCCTACACAAGAGGCAATAAGTGTTGCCCTTAAATATTGTCCGAATGTGTATTGCCCCGAATGTCCATTGCCAAAATGTAAAGACATATTTATACCATGGGTAAGAGTTGCAAATCAGTGAAATCCAGTGACTTGGTTTATTTTAAATGCAGTTGATATAGTTAAAGCATTAGGAGGGGTTACTTTTGTGTACCATTATTCTATTTTACCATTGCATCTTAGTGAGTTGGGTTAGTGCACCTACATATACTACGGGTGGTACAGCAGACAGTATTGTTGCTTCAGTGTCTGGGACCAGCATTTGACTCTTATCGTGGGTGCAAGCGATACAAATTTGAACATTTTCCCCATGTCAGGGTGTCTTTCTACTGACTGCTCAGTTTCCTCACAGCTCCAAAGTTGATGCTGCTCGGTTCATGTGCACCTATGAATTACCCCTTACTGAGAATAAATGACAAAATCAAATTGCCAATGATCATGCGAATATAGAGCAGGATTGTAGAGGAATGAGACTGATGGGATTGGTCGACTAGGAACCAGCATAGAACTAATGGGCTGAATAGCTTCTCTCAGGGCCTCAATAATCAGGGAAGGATAGGGTCTCCATTCAGTGAGAGGATATCCATGCTCTCCAGAGATGCTGCCTGACCCGTTGAGTTACTCTGGCACTTTGTGTCATTTTTTGAAAAACCAGCATCTGAATTAACAGTCCCTGTTTAAACAGAAATCAACACATATTCTTGGAGTCGCCAGGTTTGCAGGAGACAGTTTCAGTGCCCTATATGCACCTTCTTTAATGTGTAGCTTCTCCATCAGTTTAATAATGCACTCAAGCAGTTTCCCATGAAAAAACAAATAAAATACAAAATTGGAAAAAACAAAAAGAGTTGACATCACAGTGGATGGAAATAAATCCTACAACAGAGGTTGCTTTTGCATCCCACATGATTAGTGGCCTGGCTGATTTCAGAATGGCCTAATCCTGGCTGAATTCTTGCAAGTCTGCAAACTCTGTCCATTCACTAAGTGATAGACCCACGGGTGATTATTTACGAGAAGTTACCAAGAAATGAGCTGTATTTGTTTCTGTGTTGTTACTTTACTTCCTGGCAAATAATATATTCAATTGCAAACCCTAGCACAATGTAAATGTTCCTAAAACTGACACTTATCTCTTGGTTCCCCACTGGTGCTTTCAAAGATAAGCAATCACACTCCAATGCAACCTAATGTTGAAAATGAAATTGGACAAAATAGCGGCACATTTGGATAGCAGTAACAGGATCGGTCGGAGTCAGCATGGATTTACGAAGGGGAAATCATGCTTGACTAATCTTCTGGAATTTTTTGAGGATGTAACTAGGAAAATGGACAAGGGAGAGCCGGTGGATGTAGTGTACCTGGACTTTCAGAAAGCCTTTGATAAGGTCCCACATAGGAAATTAGTGGGCAAAATTAGAGCACATGTGGGTAGGGTACTGAGATGGATAGAAAATTGGTTGACAGACAGGAAACAAAGAGTAGGGATTAACGGGTCCCTTTCAGAATGGCAGGCAGTGACTAGTGGGGTACAGCAAGACTCGGTGCTGGGACTGCAGCTATTTACAATATACATTAATGATTTAGATGAAGGAATTGAAAGTAACATTAGCAAATTTGCAGATGACACAAAGCTGGATGGCAGTGAGAACGGTGAGGAGGATGCTATGAGGATGCAGGGTGACTTGGACAGGTTGGGTGAGTGGGCAGATCCATGGCAGATGCAGTTTAATGTGGATAAATGTGAGGTTTTCCACTTTGGTGGCAAGAACAGGAAGGTAGATTATTATCTGAATGGTATCAAGTTAGGTAAAGGGGAAGTACAACAAGATCTGGGTGCAGCGTAGGTTCACGAGGTTGATTTCCGGGATGGCTGGACTGTCATATGTTGAAAGAATGGAGCGACTGGGCTTGTATACACTGAAATTTAGAAGGATGAGAGGATATCTTATTGAAACATAAGATTATTAAGGGATTGGACACGCTCGAGGCAGGTAACATGTTCCCGATGTTGGGGGAGTGCAGAACCAGGGGCCACAGTTTAAAAATAAGGGGTAGGCCATTTAGAACGGAGATGAGGAAAAACGTTTTCACCCAGAGAGTTGTGAATCTGTGGAATTCTCTGCCTCAGAAGGCAGTGGAGGCTGATTCTCTGTATACTTTCAAGAGTGAGTTTGTTAGAGCTCTTAAAGATAGTAGAGTCAAGGGATATGGGGAGAAGGCAGGAACAGGGTACTGATTGTGGCTGGTCATCCATGATTACAGTGAATGGCGATGTTGGCTCGAAGGGCCAAATGGCCTACTCCTGCACCTATTGTCTATTGTGTATTGAAATGGCCTTCTAGCAATCACTGGCAAAGCTATTATTTACCAGAATTACCAGAAACCCGAGGACATAGGTTTAAGGTGAGAGAGAAAAGATTTAATAGGAACCCAAGAGACAATTTTTTTACCACACGGAAGGTGGGGGGTATATGGAACAAGCTCCCCGAGGAAGTTATTTAGGAAGGTACTATGACAACATTTAAAAGGCATTTGGACAGGTACATGGATAGGATAGGTATAGATGGCTAGGAGCCAAACATGGGTACGTGGGACTAGAGTAGATGGGCAATCTTGGTCATCATGGGCAAGTTGAACAGGAGGATTCTATTTTATGCATGCAGACTCCAAATATCCATTTTGGAGTTCTCCACTTAATATACTTTATACTCTTCCTGTTTAACTACCCGGAATATACATTCATGCTTACACTTCCCTTACTTGTGTTTGCAAGCCGCAGCTGACACAGTGCCCTTAGGGCTTCTGTATGATAATAAACATCAAATCCGTAGAACAATTGACCATTTCATTGAGGATCATGCAAAAACTAAAGCCAAGCAAATGCAAATTTTTCACACGCACATCACTCCTAGAAGTGTTTAGCCAGGGTTTGCATTTGTTGATGATCACTGCCAGATAAAACTGTGCCTAGTGGGTCCTTCCATGCTCAAATCACTTAAGAGTGTTTGTGAGTTTACCTGGCATCAGGTACACACCTAATGATGTAGGTGTGTACCTGATGTAGGAAGGAACTGCAGATGCTGGTTTCAACCGTAGACACAAAAAGCTGGAGTAACGCAGCGTAACAGGTAGCATTTCTGGAGAGAAGAAATGGGTGACGTTTTGGGTTAAGACCCTTCTTCAGACCTAATGATGTTCTAACTTGCACCTTACACATTTCCTTCCTTAGCAAAATAAGTTACAACCGGCAGCTTTCAACGGACATTCACATCACCATGACCATAGGAATTTTGTCAATTAGACATCCAATGAAGAGACTCCACTCTGACGTTGATCCACAGCATCCTCAGGTTTCAATGCTCAGAATATATGAAACTCTGTAGCTGACGACTCAATCACTGGTTAAGATCTTCTTACACCATTGATCAGAGTTTACCGCTGCAATCTCAGCCTCATGCGTCATCCCTCATCTTAATGAGGTGAGGAGGCAGTCTTTTTATTTTAAGCATCTTCACAGGTCAACTAAATTGTACCAATAAATTGAACTAATCCAGAAACACATACGACTTGAGCAAGGTTTTACATTGATCTTTTTGATGGAGAATAGTCCAGAGAATCGTTGTTTTTATTTGGTTTTGGCTGACCAGGTAATTTCATAGTCTTTATGCACAGTCTTCATAATTTGCACAGAAATGGAGCGATCTGCTTGCCCAATACCCGCGGAAAGGCCAAATACTCAGATTTCCCCCTGCTTGCTGGTGTGATCAATTTTTCCTCCTCTCAGGCGCTTGAAGTAAAACTCCAGTTACTCCATTTCAGAAGGCAGCTTTTCAAAGATGGGATTGTGATATTCAGCGCTTGTGATGCCCAGCAAGATGTCCTTGTGCTCCGAGCTAACCCTGCGGCTCAGCCTCACCAACATATACTTGAACACCCCGTCGAGGTCGATCTCCATGACGGCAAGAGCCACTATGTCACTACGCTGCTGCAGCGGGAAGGTGACCAGGCAGCGCAACATGACACAGAACTTGTCCAGAACACGCGGCAGTATGGGTAGCGCCCAGTCACACGTTCTGGTCAAGTTCTGTTGCACCCACTTTACTTCATGATTGGGTGCTGATCACAAAGATATTTTTATCCAATATCACCATAAGCCCATAAGATATGGGAGTAGTATTAGGCCATTCAGCCCATCAAGTCTGCCCCGCCATTTGATCATGGCCGATCTATTTTTCCCTCTCCTGCATTCTCCCGGTAACCTTTGACACCCTCACTAATCAAAAATCTATCAATCTCCGCTTTACATGTGTAAGAAGGAACTGCAGATGCTGATTTAAACTGAAGATAGACACAAAAAGCTGGAGTAACTTAGCGGGACAGGCAGCAACTCTGGAAAGAGGGTAATGTTTCGGGTCGAGACCCTTCTTCAGATTGTAAATGCACCCAATATCTTGGCCTCCACTGCCGTCCGTTGAAATGAATTCCACAGATTCACAAAACTCTGGATGAAGAAATTCCTCCTCATCTCCATTCAACATTCCCTGTTATTCTTTGCCCTCTGGTTCTAGAGTCTCCCATTACTGGAAACATCCTCTCCACTTGCATTCTATCAAGGCCTTTCAGTATTCAGTATTCGACAGGTTTCAATGTGATTCTACAATACAATACCGTTTATTGTCATTTGAACCTCAAATGAAGTTCAAACAAAATTTAGTTTCTGCAGTCATACAACAAGAAAAGAACCAAGACACACACCAACACAATTTACACAAACTTCCATCACAGTGAATCTCCTGGTAGGCAAAGTCTTGTCTCGCCCCTGCTCTCCATTCTTCTCCCGATGTTAAAGCCCCCGGCGGGCGATGGCAAGTCCCGCGGCCATTAAGGCGCTGTAAGGCCCTGCCCGGGTCTTGATGTTGGAGCCCCCGGCGGACGCTGGCCAGTCCCGCGGTCGTTTAAGCCGCACCAGGCGATGTAAGGCCCCGCTCCGGGTCGCCTTCAACCCCGCAACTCGGGCGGGAGAAGCTGCCATTGCAGGAGCTCCGAAAAGCGGTCTCCCACCAGGGACCCGCGAGCTCCTGATGTCACCGTCCACCGGACCTGCGGCTGGAGCCTCCGAAGCTCCGGAGTCGGGTCGCAGCCGCGCGCCGCCACAGCTCTCCATGCTCCGAAGCTGGCCAGCCCCACGATGTTGAGTCCGCAGGCTCCGCGACCGGAGCCCCCATGTCGTTCCGGTTGGAGGCTGCTCCGCGGTGCTAGGCCCCAACGACAACGGAGACCCGACAGGGAAAAGGTCGGGTCTCCGGTGCAGGGAAGATATTTTAAAGTTTCCCCCACCCCCCACACATACACAGTTAAAAACAATGAAAAAAAACACTACAAACTATACACTCAACGGGACAGAAATTTTAAAAAGACAGACGGACTGCAGAGGCCGCTGCAACGTCAGCCGTGCCACCTGACACTCACTCTCATCCTTCTAAAACCACGGTTTAGAAAAAGTCATTTGCGGGGTCTCCAGCTGGGCACTAGCGATATGCAATAACTTTTTACTTAGATGCAGGATGTTGAGGAGTGACCTTATTGATGTGTAGAAATCATGAGGGGCATGGACAAAGTGAATGCTCACTGTATTTTTTCCCAAGGTTGAGGATACTATAGCTAGAAGCCATAGGCTTAAGGTGAGAGGAGAGAGCTTTATGAGAGACTTTTTCACTCAGAGGGTAGACTGTATCTGGAATGAACTGCCAGATAGAGGTCAATACAATAACGACTATGGATATAAAATGTTAGAAGGACATGGGCTAAATGCCAGCAAATGGGACTAGGCAAATGCGTGATCCACAAAAGTTACATTTCTCTCTTACATTAGCTTTTTCCTTGCTACGTTGCTTGTTTAATACTTAATCCATTTTCTTAGAAACATAGAACATTAAAAAAGCACTGTACAGAGCAAGCCTTTCAGCCCATCATATCTGCACTGACCAAGCTAATACCAATCTAACTAATCCCACCTGCCTGTACATAGTCCATAGTCCATAGTCCTCCATTCCCTGCCTGTCTGTCTTCATGTCTGTCTCGACTCTCAAACATTGCCATCGTATATGCTTCTACCACATCCCCTGGCAGCGTCTTCCAGGAACCTAACACTCTCGGAGTAAAAAAATAACTCTCCTGGCAAGTCTCCTTTATTCCTAAATAATTTCAAATATCTCAGCAGGGACATCAGAAGCTCCCAAATAGTTCCCTGCACACAATTACAGCCCAAATCTTTTGCAAACCCAATGAACAGCTCTTGACATTGTTCCACTTGAGACTAAAAATTGAAATCATAATATTAACTGCAAAGATGTTTATACAATCGCTGATGGATGTACACAAAAAACTGTAAAGACAACCATTACAAACATGCTGAATATGCTTGATATATTTTTTACATAATTAGCAACATAATAACCAATTGGCATATTCCATTACGAAACATTCCCAGAATAATCTCCGCATGTCATTTATACAATGAAACTTTAACTACCTGATAAAAGCAAGTGGACGTGCCTCTCATTCATTCACCAGAGGTGTTGCAACAAATTAGAGCTCCGCACTCTACATTCAAGTGAGCACTTGTGCTGGTGCTTTTATATTGCACACTCCATGTCCTTACCGACCTCAGCTTTAATCAAACAGATTCAGTCTCAATTCCCAAGGGCTAAACTGCTTCTTTAACATAAGAGCACTTCATCAGAAACGCTGGCCCTTCAAGAAGGATTCTGCAAGGTCTTTGTCCTCTGGTAATAGCATAAGCAAATTAATTGAGATCGACTACATCTCATCAGGATAACAATGTGTTACAATGCAGCTGCTGCTCTTATTCTCCTCAGTTCAATTATATTAATGCACTGAAGTCAAGACTGAGCTTACTTTCCGACCATCTTTTGAATTAACTTAATGGTTTCCCTTTAAGGTTCAAATGAATTTCAGCTCCGCGCTACAAGCAAACCAGACAACACTCAAGGCCATCTTAACAACAGAGAAATAGAACCAATTTGAGGCTGGATTCAAAAGAATTTCATGCTTGAAATATTTAGACTAGACTCTCCCCCCACCATTTACCAGCTTTGAGGTGAAGGTTTAGTGGCTAGCTTCCCAGTGTTCTCTTTCCTTTAAGCAACTCCTTGGACAATTGCACTTTCATCATGAAGCAGAGAAATCAAATCCTGGCACTTAAGTGCATTGCAAAACAAGAGAAGGGGCAACAAGAATTTTTTGGATATAAACCCCGCCCAGAACATTTCAGCTACTGCCAGACATGCGCATTTCACATATTTTTTACTTCAGTTAGTCTATCTTACTCTGCTTTTAGTGTAGGAAGGAACTGCAGATGTTGGTTTAAACCGAAGATAGACACAAAAAAGCTGGAGTAACTCAGTGGGACAGGCAGCATCTCTAGAGAAGGATTGGGTGACGTTTCGGGTCGAGACCCTCCAGGTCTGAAGAAGGGTCTCAACCCGAAACGTCACCCATTCCTTCTCTCCAGAGATGTTGCATGTCCCGCTGATTTACTCCAGCATTTTGTGTCTATCTTACTCTGCTTTTAGTTTGAAGTTCTCCTTTCCCCAAAATTATAAAATGATTATAAAATGATATCTTATCCAGTGTCTGCACCATTCCTTACTGTGCTTTGAACATCCTTGGAATTCTGCACTTTGGCTATTAAAACAAATTCACTATTAAAACGAATTCCTCACGAGTTATTTCAAGCCCACTTTGGATTGTACAAACCTAGGCTGTACCAATTCTTTGCATTTTCTCTGTTAATCATGATCAATTACCCTGGAAGAAGGACATGGATTTTTTTTTTTTTATAAGTTCTTTTAGTACTTTTTTAATCTTGCCATTTGGTCCTATTAATAGAGCCAAGACATTGTTAATTTTCTTCAGTGGTTTGGTTTGATGAATGTTTTGTGTGTTATAGAGGGTCCTATTAATAGCTTGGCATTGTCTGTGGTTTATGAAGAAAGTTCACAACCTCAATGTGTTTGAGCTAAATAAAAGGCCTGTTTATACATTAAATAAGGACGCCTTTTAAACTGTTCAAGATAATGTGGGTGCAGCAACCCTGAAAGCAAACTGCTAGAGCCAGCCTTTTATCTTGCAGCTATACAGCACCACACAGCCTGAAGTCAGGCTGTTGGGACAAAGTGGCAATACAGTGGGCCTCAGAAAACTTCTCCTAAAACTAAAATGCAATCTTGATCCCTTTTAACTGTAGCGGGAGACAGCAATCTCCTTATAGCTAAAATCACTCTGTAACTAAATCCAGTCACCATTGGAATTTAGAAAACAAGGGAACCAATTCATACACAATCATACCTGGTGCTGTTGACCCGGGGGTAAAAGTTGGTCAGGAGGTAACTTATTTGCTCTTCTTTAAAATAGCACCAATGGATATGTTGTGTCTGCTTGAGAAGGCTCACAAGGCATGGATTTAGAGCCTCATTCAATAGACAAGATGTCCAAGCTTGGTGCCCATGCTCCTTCTGTTGCAATACATTCGTTGAGAGATGCCAATATGATAGAAATATAGAAAATAGAAACATAGAAAATAGGTGCAGGAGGAGGCCATTTGGCCATTCGAGCCAGCACCGCCATTCAGTGCGATCATGGCTGATCATCCACGATCAGTAACCCGTACCTGCCTTCTCCCCATATCCCTTGATTCCGCTAGCCCCGAGCTCTATCTAACTCTCTTTTAAATTCATCCAGTGAATTGGCCTCTCCTGCCTTCTGTGGCAGATAATTCCACAAATTCACAACTCTCTGGGTGAAAACGTTTTTTCTCATCTCAGTTTTAAATGGCCTCCCCTTTATTCTTACACAGTGGCCCCTGGTTCTGGACTCCCCCAACATTGCGAACATTTTTCCTGCTTGTCCAGTCCTTTTATAATTTTGTATGTTTCTATAAGATCCCCTCTCATTCCTCTAAATTCCAGTGACTATGACATGGACCGTTCAGCAAGGTTGATGTTAACGACTAACAGCAAGAAGAAACGGCTTCAATATCTTGCCCTCCCACCTCCCACTCGTGTTAATGTCATGAAGGGGCATTTATCATCCTAGAAAAATTAGAAAGAGCTGTTGCCTCGTCATCAGTCAAGTCTTGTGGCAGTGAATACCGTGACATGAGCAGAAGTGTGGCTGGAGATTGCCCAACCTTCACCTCAGCCACAGTTGCCAATGAAAAGGAATTGGTAGGGAGAGAAATGTTTTAAAAAGTAAGCCGCATGCAACTTATGGTAACTCATGAATCTGCTTCTCTATTTTACGTTGTTATTTGGTACAATTTGAAGATCGCAAGGAATTAGAGAGTTGTGGACGTAGCACAGACCATCACACAAAAAACCTCCCTTCCATTGCTCCATCTGTACTTCATGCTGCTTCAGCAGAGCCACCAGCATAATCAATGACCACTCATCCCGGTCATTCCCTCTTCTTCCCTCCCCCATCAGGCAAGAGAAGTTTGAAAGCACATACAGTCAGTGGCGGACTGGCCAGGGTGTCAGCTCGCCCGATGGCAAGTGGGCCCCTGATGAAGTGGGCCCCCTTTGTCTCCTGGCAACCAATATTTTTAGACCCAGTCCGCCACTGCATACAGTACCTCCAGATTCAGGGACAGTTCTTCCCATCTGTTATCAGGCAAATCAACCATTCTATCACCAACTAGCGCGAGGTCCTGACCTCCCATCTACCTCATCGGAGACCTTTGAACTATCTTTAATCAGACTTCACTGCACTAAATGTTATTCCCTTTATCCTGTATTTTACACACTGTGGAGGTCTTGATCGTAATCATGTATAATCTTTTCACTGGCTGGATAGCATGCAACAAAAAAAGCTATTCACTATACCTTGGTACACGTGACATTATTAAACTAAAAGCTTAATTTAGTTTCAAGATACCACATGGAAACAGACCCTGCGGCCCACTGAGTCCACACCGTCCATCGATAATCTGTTCACACTAGTTCTATGTTACCCACTTCCTCATCCACTGCAGGCAACCCTAAAGTTATGCAGTTGCCAGGTCAGCAATGGGAAATGCCACAAGTCTCCTCAATTTGCGACTTTGTTCAATTTAAAGATGTGGAGATTTTACTGTCGTGTATTGCAAAACACAGAGGCAGAGCAGCGCGGAGACCAATAGCTTGAGGACAATGAGGCAGAAGATGCAGGGTGAATGCAGGAAGACAGGCAGGAAGGCAGAGGAGACCACCAGGGGAATGTTCTCAATGGTTCAATGGCACATTATTGTCACATGTACTGAGGCAGAGTCAAATTATATTTTGCGTACAGTTTTGCTGTACATAAGCACATCTTGGATACAGTACACGTGTATGGAAATAGTACAGTGAGACACTTTACAAGAGTCACCAGGTTTGGTGCCACTGACTCATGATCCACCACCTCATCTCCCAGCTGAGCAGCAGAGGCCAGCATTACCAACAGGCACCTCCTCGATCAGTACAAGCCTGCAAAATAATATTCTTCAATACAAGCTAAGCTATCTCCATGCTGCAAATTTTGCATCAAATGAGTACACTATTAAACAGCAGATGAAAGCCAGGCAGCACACAAAATCCTGTTGTGTGCTGCTTTGAAGGCCATTTGTTGTGTATCTAACATGCGAGTGTAATAATACCCGCTTGAATAACTTGAACAGCTCGTTACTACTTCTCTAAATTTCGACACTTCCCACAAAGATTTAGACTTCTGCAATAACATGTTTTCTGTCAGGACCTGCACTCTGCAGATGAGCAAGTCACCTTGGCATACCTTGTGAAATTATCACTCTATGGGGATTTTCATTCCCGAAGGACACCAATATACTCTTTACGGCATGAATACCAGAACTCTTAGCCACCCCCCACCACCGCCCTCCATTAACACACACAACCTTCCCCCTGGCATATATCCCATTGACCTACACTTGAGAGTTCCTTTGAGTGATTCTGGGAGCTCTGTCCTTGCCCTAAGCAACCACCAACTCTCTTATGACAGCCAAGGTGTGCAAGTCTGCCGGGTGCCCGTAACACAGAGAGAGCATCTTTAAGGGCTGTCACATTCTCTGGTTGCTGCATGATAATATTTCAGGAAATTTCATTTGGCTTCAACCCAGAACAGCACAGTTCCATTTTTGTACCTTTTCCTGCATGCATACCGCACTAATGTAATTTCAAAGAACATAGTTTAGTTTATTGTCATGGGTACAGTGAAAAGCTTTTTGTTGCGTGCTGTCCAGTCAGTGGAAAGACCATATATTATTACAATCGAGCCGTCCACAGTGTCCAGATATATGATAAAGGGAATAATGTTTAGGGCAAGATAAACTCCAGTAAGTCCAATTAAAGATAATACAGTACAACATAGGAATGGGCCCTTTGGCTCATAAAGTTTGTGCCAAAAATGACGCCACGACCAACACTCCTCTACCTGCACATAATTCCTATCCCTCCATTCCCTGCATATCCATATGTCAATCCAAAAGTCTCTTAAAAGCCACTATCATATCTGTATCCACCACCATCCATGGCAGCACATTCCAGATATTCACCACCTGTTATAAAAATCTTGCCCCGCACATCATCTTTAAACATTGCGCCTCTCACCTTAAAGCTATGCCCTCCAGTATTTGATATTTCTATCCTAGAAAAAAGATTCTGACCGTCTACGCTTTTTATGCCCCTCATGATTTCATGTACTCTATCAATTCTCCCCGTAACCTGCACCATTCCAGAAAAAAAACAATAAAAACCTGTCCAATCTCTCCTGTAATCCCTCTAATCCAGGCATCGTTCTCTGCACACTTTCCAAAACCTCCACATCTTTTCAGTAATAAGGTTAGCAGAACTGCAAGCAATACTCCACATGCGGTCTAACTAAAGTCATAGAATCGCACAGCATGGAAACAGGCCCACTTGCCCACACCGACCAACATGCCCCATCTACAATGGTCCTACCTGCCTGCGTTTGGACCATATCCTTCTAGACCTGTCCTATTCATGTACCTGTCCAAATGTTTTTTTTAAATGTTGTGATAGTACCTGCCTCAACTACCTCCCCCAGCAAATCACTCCATATACCTATCACCCTCTGTTAATAAAAGTTGCCCCTCAGGTTCGTATTAAATCTTTCCCCCCTCACCTTCCCTTTAAACAAACATTATAATTATTATCATCATTACAAAATATTGACCAATATTGTTGCGTTTATTTAAATACAAGCAAACAGCTCGGGTGTTATCACTACGCACAGAACAAGAAATGGATGCAATCCAATTTTTAGGTAAAAGGTACATAGAGAACAGAATGTCTTGGCTCAAAGATAAAAGATAAACTACAGTATATATTTGAGCACAACATTTCTGTTCTTGATGTATCCATGTGTATGACGAACAGTTAATATTTCATACTTTGATAACTGAAATGCTTTTAAACTCATTTATATCGATTTATCTGGATAGAAGTGATATGTGCCTGTTTTGTGCCACGTAAATAAAAAGTCTGAAACATTCAGAACACCAGCTTAAAGTCTCAACTGGCAGAAAGTTGATTGCCTTGTCAAATAAACTACTAGCTCTTTTAGATATGCCTTTTATGTTTGCTGAATGCATTCATGAAGATATTAGTGACCTGAAAAAGAATACGATCTATTTTCAAACATTACATCTGGCAGATTACAATCAGCTCTTTCCAGAGCAGATGTGGTTACCTACAGTTGAAAGGAAGTCTGAAGCAGGGTCCTGACCCAAAACCCAGCCTCTCAATATGGGATTCCATTACATCTACGATACTTTGTAATAATAAACCTACAGCTAATAACCATGTAGAAACAAGGAACTGCAGATGCTTGCTTTCAAAAAAGTACACAAAGTGCTTGAGTAACTCAGCGGGTCAGACAGCATCCCTGAAAAACATAGATAGGTGACGTTTTGGGTCAGGACCCTTCTTCAGACTGATTGTGTGCGGAGAAGAAAGCTGGCAGAGAGAAGAGATAAGTAAAGTGGCAGGTGATAGGTAGAAACAGGTGAGGGGAGTATTTGATAGGCAGATTATTGGAACAAAAACCAGAGTTTAAAACAGAAAGTGTAATATAAAAGGATTGAAGAGCTGCGATTTGCAAAGTTGGAGAAAGGAATCTGGGTGGAGGGGGTGGCGAGAAATAAGTTTGGGTGCAGAACGGCTATTGCCTAATCAAAATCTATCAACTTAGTTTTGACATTTTAAATTGTTGTAGGATCCGCGTGAAATGTATCCTGATTACACACCCATTTAGTTCGACCCGGATTTTATGTTTATTCCATCTGGTTCTGAACGACACTAACCAAAGGAAATAGTTTCATTATCAAATCTTTCAGAGAAGAAATAGGTGGCATGGTGGTGTAGCGGTAGAGTTGCGGCATTACAGCATTGGAGACCCGGGTTCGAGACTAACTACGGGTGCTGTCTGTACGGAATTTGTACGTTCTCCCTGTGACAGCGTGGGTTTCCTCCCTCACTCCAAAGACGTACAGGTTTGTAGGTTAATTGGCTTTTGTAAAAACTTGTAAACTGTCCCTAGTGTATCTTGTGTAACAGGGATCGCTGGTCGGCGAGGAATCGGTGGGCCAATGGGTCTGTTTCTGCACTGTGTCTCTACACTAAACTAAACTAATGATCTTCCACAGACATCACTGTTTCATAATTTATTAAAGGACATTAATCATTCCTTACATTTGACTGTTTCCAATGAGTGGCAGCATTAAATTGGGAAGCGTGCCAAGACACATTCACAAAATGGGATTGACTGTGTAGCTGTGGAGATACATTTTTGTGGAAACAAGAAACTGCAGATACTGGTTTACAAATAAAAGACACAAAGTGCTGGAGTAACTCTAGGTCAGGCAGCATCTGTGGAGAACATGGATAGAGTCATAGAATGATACAGTGTGAAAACAGGCCCTTTGGCCCAACTTGCCCACACCGGCCAACATGTCCCAGCTACACTAGACCCACCTGCCCACATTTGGTCCATATCCCTCCAAATCTGTCCTATCCATGCACCTGTCTAACTATTTTTTAATATTGGGATAGTCCCAGACTTAACTACCTCCTCTGGCAACTTGTTCCATACACCCACCACCCTTTGTGTGAAAAAGCTACCCCTTAGATTCCTATTAAATTTTTCCCCTTCACCTTAAACCGATGCCCTCTGTTCCTTGATTCACTTACTCTGGGCATGAGACTCTATGCATCTACCCGATCTATTCCTCTCATGATTTTCTACACCTCTATTAGGTCACCCCTCATCCTCCTGCGCTCCAAGGAATAGAGTCTGCCGCTATAAGGCAGCAACTCTATCGCTGTGCCACCATGAAGTACCTTAGCTTGCACCTTTCCCTCCACCCTCCCACTGCCTGTGGTACAACTCACACATCTCAAACCACAAACAGCTCATTTCCTTGTCAAACCACTCAGATTACTGAAGTGTTATTTTTGGTTTTCAATCAAGAAAATAGCTGGGTTGCAAAATCAGACCATGTGAAAAAATGAACTTGCATTTAGGAAAGGCAGCAAATACCTTTGGTAGGCTAACCCAGCAGGCATTGAAGAACAGGACCCTCACAAAGATGTGCTGGTGCTGAAGATGGTCCAGAAGAGGTTTACGAGAATGACCCCAGGAATGAGTTGGTTAACATACCATGCGCGTTTGACGGCAATGGGCCTCTACTTGCTGGAGATTAGAAGGATGAGGGGAGACCTTATTGAAACTTACCAAATAGTGAAAGGCCTGGAGAAAGTGGATGTGGAGATAATGTTTCCACTTGTTTCCACTAGTGGGAGAGTCTAGGACCAGAGGCCATTAGCCTCAAAGTAAAAGGACTTTCCTTTAGGAAGGAGATGAGAAGGAATTTATTTAGTCAGAGGGTGGTGAATCTGTGGAATGCCACAGAAGGCTATGGAGGCCAAGTCAATGGATATTTTTAAGGCAGAGATAGATTCATGATCAGTAAGGGGGTCAGGGGTTATGGGGAGAGGGCAGGAGAATGGGGTTGAGAGGGGTTGATGTAGACTCAATGGGCCGAATGGCCTAATTCTGCTCCTACCATTTATGAATCAAGACCAAGCTAACTGTCTACAAAGTGTGTGTCTTGAGCACATTATTGTACAGCAATGAAGCTTGGGCGACTTACCTATATCAAGAATGGAAACAGAATAATTTTCATTTCCTCTGCTTTCGTTGCATCCTACGAGTTTCTTGGCAGGATAAAATCACCAATGAATCTGTCCTCTCCCTGACCAACAAGCCTAGCAATCTTCAAGCCGAAGAGTCACTATTGGCTTGGACACGTAACAGGATGGAAAAAGGACGCACCCCAAAGATGTGCTAGACAGCGAGGTCACCAACGCTCAGAGACCAAGAGGGAGACCAAAGCTTTACTACAAGGATATGATTTAAAGATATAGGAACATTTTAACATTGGCACTGACAACTGAAAAGCTGCTGCTGAGGGGGGGGGGGGGGGGGGGGGGGGGGGGGGGGGGAGGACCTCCAGGTGAGGAGGTACTTCTTTAGTCAGTGGATAGTTAATCTGTGGAACATTGGCACAGAGGGCTGTGGAAGCCAAGTAAGTGGATATTTTTAAGACACACAGACAAATTCTTGATTGGAACAGGTGTTAAGGGTTATGGGGCGAAGGCAAGAAAATGGGATTTGGAGGCAGAGATCAGCCATGAATGAATGGCAGAGTAGACTCTAGTGCTAGAACTTGTGCGAGTATGAAGCACCATGATAGCATATGGTTCAAGACCTTAGTGACCAGGTATCAGCACCACAAAATGGTCAATGGCAACAGCAACACATTCCCCAATCCAACAGCCACAGACAACTTCACTTGTGGAAGCTGTGGGAGGGTCTGCCTGTCAAAGATACGTCTAGTCAGCCACAGCAGGAAATACAACCACTGATGAAACATTCCCCTCTCCAAGCGGGACAACGTCAAAGCCGCACCATCATCTCTGGACGGATGCTAACTAACTAACCAACATGGCAAAGTCAGCCACTGAGTGGATCCACACTTTTGTGCTCCTCTCACTAAAGTTGTTATTACCTGTTAATGGTCTTGTAAATACAAACTTCAGTGGGAGTGAATAAGTAATGATTAATGAGTAAAACTAGCAATAATTTAGAAACAAAGAACTTGTAATCGTTACATCAAAGATTAACACAAAGTGCTGGAGTAATTTAGTGGGTCAAGCAGCATCTCTGGAAAAGGATAGGTGACATTTCGGGTCAGGACTGGTCTGAAGAAGGTCCCCGACCCAAAACATCACATCCATTTCTTCCAGAGATGCTGCCGGACCCGCTGAGTTACTCCAACACTTTGCATTCCATCTTGAGTATATCTAGCAACCTATTTGATCGCCAGCATTAATGCAAGACTAAGGACAATGTGTCTCTCTGTCAACATGAAAGATTGAACTGTATCAACTATCTAAATGAACTTTAATTTAATAAATACAAACAATATATTTAGCTATCCCCATGGAGGCCATAACATTGTGTCCTAAAGTGCCTGAGATAGAATTATAAATTACGCTGACCTGAAATGTTATTGCATCCTCACTCACCAATCCAAACTTTAATACCTGCAGCCTCTGCCAACTCAACAGCCACCTTCCAATGTGTAGGAAGGAACTGCAGATGCTGGTTTATATCAAAGATAGACACAAAATGCTGGAGTAACTCAGCGGGCCAGGCAACATATCTGGTGAAAAAGAACGTGAGGTTTTGGGTCGGAACCCTTCTTCAGCCCTCTTCCAGTGATATGCAGCTATGTAGTTAAACCGCAAGATGCAGTGTTGGCCTGCAATTGTTCATCATGTCCCAAGACACCCATCAGTCATGTTCCAGTGCCTTTCACTTCCTCACTCAGTCCATAATTGGGCTAAGGAATGCATTATCGTCTGCATCGTATGAAAGGGAAAATACTCAGACAGGAGCCATAGTAATTAACATAGAAACATAGAAAATAGGTGCAGGAGTAGGCCATTTGGCCCTTCGAGCCAATACTACCATTCAATATGATCATGGCTGATTGTCCAAAATCAGTACCCCGTTCCGGCTTTTTCCCCATATCCCTTGATTCCCTTATCCCTAAGATCTAAATCTAACTTTCTCTTGAAAGCATCCTGTGAATTGGCCTCCACCGCCTTCTATGGCAGAGAATTCCACAGATTCACAACTCTCTGGGTTAAAAAGTTTTTCCTCATCTCTGTCCTAAATGGCCCCCTTATTCTTAAACTGTGACCCCTGGTTCTGGACTCCCCCAACATCGGGGAGTCCAGAACATTTTTCCTGCATCTATCCTGTCCAATCGTCTAATAGGTTAACCTGACATCTTAATTGCCCGAGTACTGAAGTTGTATTAAACACACTGCTGGATGTACTTGTCAGAGGCAGCATCAACAGAGGGACATCAGTGATCAGATGGCATTTTGGGTCGGGAGCCTTCATTACAGACCAGCTTCATTGTGGTCAACCAGTAACATCTTCCCATCCATATTTGTCCCTCCCTCACTGGAGTTGCAATTACTTGCTAATGGTCTTGTAAATCTAAAAAGGACATATTTTTTTAAAGCACATTTTAAGATTTCAAGACAGACTCAAAGTGCTGGAGTAACTCAGCTGGTCAGGCAGCATCTCCGGAGAAAAGGGTGGGTGACGTTTCGGGTCAGGACCCTTCTTCAGATTCTCAAGGTCTACAGAGGGTAGAAGGCCGTCCGGGGGAGTCCAAGAGGAGGAGACCAGTGGAGATGGGAGAAGGGTTCATCACTGGATGGTGAGGACTCCTTCCCATAGAAAAATGCACGGAGGCAGAGGCGACATTATTTTTGAAACGCAGTAAACGTTGGTACAGGAAAGGAGGAGGCAAATCTGTACATAGCAAGGTGTTAATACAAATAAAATAATGAATAAATAATAGGTACATTTTGTGATTTGGTCAAGGATTAAATATTGGCCTGAACAGAAACAGAATGGCCTGAATAGAAACAGAAAATGCTCGAAACCCTCAGCAGGTCAGGCAGCATCTACGGGTAGAGAAACTGAGTTAATGTTTCAGGTTGGAGACCATTAATCTTTTCAGAGATGTGTGTTTCAGCATTTTCTGTATTTTTTTCAGACTTCTGGCATTGGCATTTTTACCAAGGATAATTTGTGACAGTGAAATTGGACCTTTGTGTCTATCTTAGAAAACAGCTGATAGAGCTGCTACCTCATAGCCCCACAGACTCAGACTCGATCTTGACTTGGATGCTGTCTGTGTGGAGTAGCACGTTCTACCTGTGACCTTGTGGGTTTCCTCCAGATGCTCCGGTTTCCTACATCCCAGAGATGTACAGGTTTGTAGATTAATTGGCCTCTGTACGAAAAAATGCCCCAAATGTGTAGGGAGCAGATGAGATAGTAGGATAACAAAGCACTAGTGTGAACGGATGATCGATGGTTGGCATGGACTCAGTGGGCAGAAGGGCTTCTTTCTATGCTGCATCTCGAAACTAAACTAAATCAGCTGTTATAATGCTGCATCCGTCTATATTTTGTCCTCAAAGCTCTGGAGTGGGTCCTAAATTGCAACCTTCTGTCTCTAAGGTGAGAGAACAATCACCTAAGCCATGATAGCAAAAACATTCACACCCCAATAAATTTTACTTAGCTTCTCAAAATGTTGTTTCTGCTTCAATGTGTATTGTACCATTTCTAAATTGTCTAATATAAGTTACTTAATGAATGTATTTGTTGTTTCAAGCTAATGTTCCAATGCTCTGCGCAACACACTATGACCTCCTAACCAGGAGTGTTCAATCTTCACCAAGTAATTAGAGAAGTGTTTGTAATCTGTCTGATGGACACACTCCCCCAGAAAAAGCGATACATCATAATGAAGTATCCATGGACCCCCTTTTTCTCAAGAACCGAGCTACGGAGAAAAAATGCTAGACAGCTGGGAACAGGTCACCACAAATTAACACTCTTTTGATAAATTATCAGATGTCCTTCTTGTTATCTGATTAACTGGATATGCACCTCTTGCAGCTTCCCTCCCTAATCCAAACTTCCTCTACGATTCTGCCCATTTACTTTTCCTGGCTTCCACCCCTTCCTCCCCTCATTCTTTCCAAACTCACTGTCATCTCTGCGATCCACCTTTCAGTATCTCAACTTTAATTCCACCAAACTGAATACCACGGAATTCCCTTTTTGGCTCCCATGTTAACATTCTCCTCAAGTACAGAGTACATTGGTGTTAAAAAAGACTCGCAACATCACTTCCCACCATCTTTGCTAACAACCGATCTGCCACAAACCTTTTCTTTCTTCTCTAAAGAGATGCTGTTGCTTCCCAAATCCATCCACTTCCTTCCTGGAACTTGACTCTGTGAAACATTTTTCCAACTTGCAATGACACAGAAGAAGGCCATTCATCCCATTAGGTCCATGTCATCTCGCAGAAGAGCAATCCTTTAGACTTTAGAGATACAGTGCCCTTCAGCCCACCAAGTCCGCGGCAACCAGTGATCACTCCATACACTAGCACTATCCCACACCCTAGGGACTATTTAGGATGTTACCAAAGCCAATTAACCTACAAACCTGTACGTCTTTTGAGTGTAGGAGAAAACTGGAGCACCTGGCGAAAACCCCATGCGGTCGTAGGGAGAACATGCAAACTCTGTACAGAAATCGAACCCTGGTCTCTGGCGCTGTAAGGCAGCAACTGTACTGCTGCGCTACTGTGCCACCCTTGGAGACACATGCTGCTGTTTCTCAAATCCATTCACTTCCTTCCTGGAATTCCATGTCAGAATGATTCTAATTCCATTCAGTTTAGTTTCAGGCAAACCAACAATCACCCAGTTCACTAGCTCTATGGTACAGCCGAGGGACAAATTGCTGACGCCAATTAACCTACAAACTCGCATGTCTTTGCCATGTGGGACGAAAATGGAGCACTTGGAGAAAACCCACGTGGTCACAGGGAGAATGTGCAAACTCCGTAATGACAGCACCCATAGTCAGGATCGAACCCCAGTCTCTGCCACTGCTAGTCAGCAACTCTACTGCTGTGCCACTGAGCCAGCCTTGGCATTTCACATGGACTTTCTAATTCCATGTGTCAAAATACTGAAATGAGCTTTATTGAAGTCACAAATTATATCATCAGTGATGACAATGAATAGTAACCATTCCTTCCACAGGCTACTTAAAGTGTCTGCACATGATGCTTTTCTAGTGAACAACACTGTTTGTGGCGATGCCCCAAGACTCTGGGTCATCCAAAACTGTGCTGCTGTGATTTACAATTGTACCAAGACTCACGCACCACGTTTTGCTCCTAACTCATGCTTGCTCCAGGTTGAACACTCTTACCAAACTTTTCCTTCAGTTTCAGCACAAACCCTTTAACTGTCTGAGACCACCGTGGTCAGTAGCACCCTTTATTTTAGTGTCTCCATTGACAACTCTGCCTTCAGCCACCAAGGCCGAAGCTCTGAAAGTCTGTCGAGATTTCTCCATTTCTATTTCCTGCTAAGCATTAGAGCATCTCTTCTTGACCAAGCCTCTGTGTTAATTTGTCTTTATGCAGCTTAGAGCAAACATTTATTCAGCAACACTGTTATGGAGTGCTATTTCAAAAGGGTATTATCCATATGCACGTTGTTGTGCGAGGCGAGTCAAATAGAAAAATAAAAACATGCTTATACTTCATACTTATCGCATTAGTCATAGAGTCATGGAGTGATACAGTGTGGAAAACAGGCCTTTCGGCCCAACTTGCCCACATCAGCCAACATGTCTCAGCTACATTAGTCCCATCTGCCTGTGCTTGGTCCTTATGCCTCCAAACCTGTCCTATCCATGTACCTGTTTCTTAAACGATGGGATAGTCCCAGCCTCAACTACCTCCTCTGGCAGCTTGTTCCATACATCCACCACCCTTTGTGTGAAAAAGTTACCCCTCAGATTCCTATTAAATCTTTTCCCCTTCACATTAAACACTATGTCCTCTGGTCCTTAATTCCCCTACGCTGGGCAAGAGCCCATTCTTCTTAATTCTTGGCTTGCAAACTGCACGTGATTAAAGGCAGAGGTGTACGGAGTTTATAATGTCAAGACAAGTAAACATTAGAGGTGACACCATGCCAGGTTATGGGAGGGAACAAAGAAGGGACGCGATCCAAAACGTCATCTACCCATGTCCTCCAGAGATGCTGCCTGACCTGCTGAGTTACTCCAGCACTTTGTGTCTATCATGCCAAGCTAAGTCATCCACTTATAGGAAAACCTTCTCCCCAAATCATGGCATCTTTCTGAAAACTGAAATAATCTTGCTTCCCTTTAAACACAGACTATTCCAACAGTTATTATTTATGTGAACAGAGTTTTTTTTCCCGCCTCCAAGCATCAATCTTAACATTAACATTGCTATGCTTTCACGTTACGGTTGCAGCTTACCTCTAGGTAATCTTTGGCTTTTTAAAATCTGTTACACTTTGTTAAAATCCTCTCAAGCCTCCTTCTCCCAAAACTGAAAAGCTTGACTTGTTCATTCTTTGCTCTTAACTCAGCCTCACCGTCAGAAGCCAGTGGGAGATCAAGCCAATAGAATGCAGTAAGACGCAAAGCTTGCCTCTGGGCCAAGCGTGCATTAGCATAAAGTAGGGGAACAGATGTGCTCACAGAACAGCCCTAGAAATGCAGCCCTAAACGGAATATGTGCTCAGCACAAAGAGAAAAACCGTCCCACCGCGCTTCCTGCCAGCAAATTAAAAAGCAATGTGTCAGGAATCACATTGAAAATTTAACTGATTTCAAATCAACTGTATCCTTCAACAGACTAGCAATGGCGATAATGTATCAACCAGCACGAGGGGAAAATTCTCTCTCATTACTTTAGAGATACAGCACGGAAAGAGGCCCTTCAGCCCATCGAGTCCGCGCCGACCGGCAATTACCCCGTAAACACAAGGGACAATTTACAATTTTACTGAAGCCAATTAACCGACAAACATGTACATTTTGGGGGGGTAGGAGGAAACCAGAGCACCCAAGGAAAACCCTCGCGGTCATGGGGAGAACCAACAAACTCCGTACAGACAACACCCCTCGTCGGGATCGAACCCAGGACTCTAGCGCCGTAAGGCAGTAACTTTAACCGCTGTGCCACCCCATCGTTCAAGAGTACCGGCAAAGATCTGCTGACGTCTACACTGCTTTTAGTGGTGGCCTCTGTTGAGGAAATGCAGCTCAATTTATATAGATATAAACATGTCAGAAAGCCATTTATAAAAACTAGCGGAGCAGGAGGCATTGAGACAATTACATCACAGTCTGCCACTGGGACATATAAGCCCCGTCAAAAACATTCCATGCAGATACCCAAAAATACAAGCTCCAATGTCTGGACTAAATTAGGCTTCCATGTTTGAAAGCATGCACTATAGTTGTATTTCCAGATCTTATGTCATTTCCAATACTTATTTTCCTGTCGTGCAATGCTGCAAGTTTAATTATGATTTCACCTGCAAATTCAAATCCAGTTCAGATTGAACAGGTGTCCTTGAGGAAGTACAAGTTGTCATGGGAACACAAGGTGAAAAACAAGGAACTGCAGATGCTGGTTTATTAAAAAAGACACTAAGTCTGGTTGTGTTCTAGTGATATGCAGCGAATAGAGAGAAATGGGTTATGTGCAGATAGATACAGTAAGGGGGGGGGGAGAGAGGAAATCAGGAATCACTTGAAAATAGAGAAAGCTTGAAAGGTTTGAATCTGCTTAAACGAAACATGAGGTGCTGTTCCTCCAATTTGCGTTTGACCTCACACTGATAGTAGAGGAGGATAGGGCAGAAAGGTCAGCAGGGGAATGGGAATGGGGAGTTGAAATGTTTGGCAACCGGGAAACTGCGTAGGCCAAGGCAGGCTGAGCGCAAGTGTTCAGCGAAATGATTGTCAATTCTACGCTTGGTCTTGCCGATATATAGGAGCCCACACCTGGAGCACCAGATACAGTAGATCTAGACTCGCTACCAAAACCCTGGATTACATAAGCATGCACCACACTAGCATCATTCCTGACACTGGGAGAATCTCAGATGTCCCAATGTGCTTATTGCAATTTCTATTACATTCCTAATCACTAATCTCTGATCTGTAATGATAGCAGAGCATTGTTCTGATAGCACTGTTTCCCAAACTTCTGTTCTCACTCCCATCCAGCCCCTTCAAACAGAATAGAGTTAAGAGTTCACACCATTCACCTGACCAGTCTCTGCATCCAGCACATCATCCATCGTCATTTCTGCCGGCTACAATGGGATCCCACCGCTTGTCATATCTTCCCCTCTCCACCCCTTTCCGCCTTCTGCCAGGACCACTCTCTGTGCCTCCATGAACCACTAATCCCTCCCCGACATCCTCACCACCCGGTCTACCTGCAGTGCAAAAGTAGCAGGCAGCCAACAGAATTCACCTCAGATTCCTAGCTGAAAATACCTAGTGCACCAAGTTATCAGCTGGCTTGTCTTTGTTTTGTTTCTACTGATAGGATTGATAACCAACCGACTGATCTAGAACATGCAACACTACAGCACAGGAACCATTGTAAAAAAATTTGAAAACCATGTATCATTTTCCTTCCACTTCACAATTATGCACCACTTTGTGTTGGTCTTTCACATAAAATCCCAATAAAATACATTTACGTTTGTGGTTGTAACGTCACAAAATGTGGAAAAGTTCAAGGGGTATGAATACTTTTGCAAGCCACTGTATATCCCTCTATTTCCTCCACTTCCATGTGTCTATCTGACAGCCTCAAATGCCACTACCGTATCTGCCTCCACTACCACCTCTGACAATACGTTGCAGGTGTTGTCCGTGTAAAAAAAAATAAACTTGCCACACACAACTCCATCAAACTTTCCTCTTCTCAGCTTTCAGCGATGCTCTCTAGCATTGAACATTTGCACCCTGTGGAAAAAGGTTCTGACTGCCTACGATATCTATGCCTCTCATCATTTTAAATACTTCTATCAAGTATCCTCTCAACCTCCGACATTCCAGAAACATCCATGTTATCCCATTAACTCATCGCTCCTTACACACTTGTTCACACCTGCAACATACCTGGAGCACATAAGCAATCTTCAAGGCTTCACCTCGGAGTGTTAGCATCCAAGAACCCGACGAGCACTAACCAAGCTCACCCAACAACAGTGCATTCTATCTGGCCTTACTCAGAAAATGCAACAAAAATTAGTTCAAGGCAGTGCAAATACAAGTAATGGGGAGGAATTTTATCTCTCAGGGCTAAAGGAATCAAGGGATATGGAGAAAAAGCAGGAACAGGGTACTGATTTTAGATGATCAACCATGATCATAATGTATGGCAGTGCTGGCTATTGGGCCGAATGGCCTACTCCTGCATCTATTTTCTATGTTTCTATTAAAGTATGGATGTAGGACAGGGCATTTTTTTGTACAATTGCAGCATCATGTAAAGAGTTAAACAGAAACTAAAAAGGGAGTTATTCGAAACCATATAAATTAAAAATTTGAAACTAAAGTGCATTTGTCTCTGAACATGACCACCAGACGTGAATAAACAAATAAGTGGCAATGAAAAAGGCACCAGTATTCTGCACACAAATTGGTTGATGGCTACCAAACTTAACAAGCAAACTTTCAAACATCAAAAATTCAGAAGGTAAAATTACTCCTGCTTCATCAGGGCCCATTATCAACAGTGGTGCATTAGATACAATGTTAAAAGCAAAGTATTGAAGCAAATCAACAAGTCAGACAGCACCTGTGGAGGGAAATGGACAGGTAATGTTTCGGATCGGGAGCCTTCTCCAAACTACTTCCCACCTTCATTTGTTTTCAGACAGTTATTCTCAGAGAACAATAGGTTTTGGCATTAAAGAAACCAGGGACATAGAAATTGGGTAAAAGAGTAGGCTTTGGGTACAGGAGTCACCATGACCTTGTAGAATGGCACTGCAAGTTAAAAGGATCACTCCTTCTAATGTTAATGGCAATCAACATTATTATAATCAATCGATATTATTCCATTTTAATGGAATTGAAGTTTCAATTATTTCCAACATGTGTGTGTGTGTGCGTGCGTGCGTGTGTCAGAAAAGGGACATCAGAAGTAAGCAGAAGTAACAAAACACATTTTGACAAAAATACTGTATTACTATTCACAAACAATGCCGCTATATTCTGTGGTTAATATTTTCTGGATACTTAATTTATTACCTCTTACAGATGCAGAATACAAACCTGTTCATAGACAATGAACAAGTAAAATTACATCAGCTGGAAAACATACTTGAAATAGTTTAAAAAGAAAAGAATGCTTTGATAACTTGCGAATTCTCCTGACCTGGGCAGTGAAATTATCGCGATTGCTTCAGATAATTTACTTTTTCAGCGGAACTACATCAGTATTTTTTAGTTCAAAGGTAAACTGCTAGTAATCCACAAAGCAAATTCAGGATCAGATAAAGTAACAAAACAAAATATAGGCATTTTAAATTGAAATTTATATCTTTCTTTTCCTTGATATTCTACCAAAATAACATAGTGAGAAATAAACAGAAACTGAAAATGACCAATAGAAAGCAAATAGGAATTAAGTTGGCATAGTAAAAGTAATAGGCAAGTAGCTGTGTACTCAATGTGGCATCTTACAACATGGCCAATCACTCCAATAATAATTTAAAGCAAGTGAGTGAACAACGCTCTGACTGAGTGGCAGCAAAGCACAGACAGAGGCAAGATACACTCCGACCACTCAGTCAAACAGCAAACTCAGTCCTTCGTTCCCCATACGAAAGTACGTCATGGCTACAAAAGATTTTGTCCACTATAACCTAAATCCATTATAACGAGGTTCATAATAACAAGGGTAGACTGTATTCAGAAGTTCATAAGATATAGAAGCAGAATTAGGCCATTCAGCCCATCATCTACTCGTCATTAAATCATGACTGATTTATCTTTATCAACAATTATTATATCAATTTCCCAATTATGCTTGTTCAACAACTGGTTGGAATAGTTTAGATGTCTCCATAATTGATGTTTTTGCACTTGTTTTAGTAGAACCCACCGATTGGCACGGAAGTCCCAATGAAGTAGAGATCAGCCGCCTTACCCAGCCTAGGCGCAACATTTGTGGGGCGACAACCGGGGAGGGGGGGATTTGAAATAACTTTGTCCTGACTAAAGGAGGTGCCGGACCCAGTAAGTTGATACAGAAGCCCAATACCCAGTCTGTGGAATTCTCTGCCTCAGAGGGCGGTGGAGGCGGGTTCTCTGGATGCTTTCAAGAGAGAGCTAGATAGGGCTCTTAACAATAGCGGAGTCAGGGGATATGGGGAGAAGGCAGGAACGGGGTACTGATTGGGGATGATCAGCCATGATCACATTGAATGGCGGCGCTGGCTCGAAGGGCCGAATGGCCTACTCCTGCATCTATTGTCTAAACACAAAAAAGCAACAAGATTTCAAAACAGCAAATACTGAACACATTCAACAAATTCAGGATCACTTTTGGATTATTGGATTATTTTATAGTTATTGGATCACTTCAAATGACAGATATCTGAGGGAAAAACCCTTTATTGGGTTATTAAAGATGATTAAAAAGTACTGATGTTAATCCTGGCCAAATTAGGACCCTAAAATTGAGTAAAGATTTCAGGGCTGCTAGGCCATTTGGTCAATTTAAAAGTGCTTTCTGTAGAAATGGGACAAGCTGCAGAATGGTGCCAGTTTGTCTAGAGCCTAGATCCGAGCTGCAGGAAGAGAATTGGAACATCTGCAGACCCTGACAATTAGGTGCAAAATGCATAGAATGGATTGGATGAATGCAAACCAGACATACACATTGTAAATAATGTTGAAAATCTTTACTTTGCTGGATATTGATTGGATTAAGTATTGAGCCTTGTCTGGTTTTCTTGCATATCAGGGCACATGTTGCGATGTTCGTTTCCTCTGAGAAACACTGTTTGAATACAATGTATTAGCCACTGTATTATTGGGTTAGGGAAATGTCTGTCATGTATGGGGTTAAACGATATCTGTAATTGGATTGTAAAGAGACTACCCCTATGTGGTTTGGCTCCTCGAGGTCCGGGGACCTATAAAAGTCCGCTACCACGAGGTCCTGCATCGATCTTCTGGGAGAGCGCTTAGGACTGTGTGACCTTCTGGAGTGTCTCTGTTTGAGCGAGGCCAAGAGGGTTTGATCAGGCAGATACGAGGATCGAACCCGCGGTGGTTAGGTACAGTAGTGGGAACTGTAATTGTGTTTTGTCAAAATAAAGTTTAGATGCGCAAGTGCTTGACACAGTGACTAGACTGGGGGGAAGCTTAGAACGAGCAAGTTACACTAAGTGACCTACCATCTACCACAGGGATCAGTGCTGGGATCTTTGTTTGGGATATTTATTAACATCTTGGATGTGAATGTACAAGTAGGATCAATAAGGTTACGAATGACCCGAAAGTTCGCATGTTGTGAATAACAATGAAGGATGCCCAAGATTGCAGCAGGTGGATAACAATGTGGAAAGTTGGGATGGGTATTGTCAATTAAATTTAATTCACGCAAGTCATGCATTTTGGGATATCAAATAGGCGTATGATTTATACAGTAATCAGTGGGGTTCTAGACAATCTAGATAAATAGAGACAGTTAAATAGAGATGCTGATGAACACAGATCTTGGGGTTTAGGTCTACAGTTGTCCAAAAGTGGCAATAGGGTGATTTCATGAAAGGTCACTGGAGCGTAGATCCGCACCCACGTGACCGAAAATTTTAACTGGGGGACAAGCGTCACTTCTGGTACATGTTAGTGAATGGGAAAACACGCACTTTCACACCCGTTAAAAACATCGAAAACGGCCAGGTTTTGAGCTGCAATTTACTGAGCCAGTCGGGGTGACCGTGAGGCACAGCTACCTAAATTTACAGTTAAAAAAAAAGATAGAAACTAAGGTAAATACAAGAGGGAGCTGAAGGGGCAAAATAAGCGGAAGTTGATAGCGGACATTTTTCGTGGAGATTTAAAGATCCAAAATATCGGGAATTATCGCGTTTGCTCGCTGCATTTCATCAAAAGTAAGGCATTATTGGCTTTGTTATCTTTATTCATTTGTTAGATGAAAAGTATTAAAAGTTAGAAATCCTTCAATAAAATTGCAAAATCGCCCATGGTTCTCGGGTGGGTTTTAACATGCAAAATGAAAACGCTTCTGAAGCTACATTCACCATTTAAATATCCGTGAATCATAAATGCGTCTTGAAATAAATTTTACTCAGATGCAAGCTAAGGAATGGTATAATTGTCAGCTGTTCATTTGACAAAATCAGGACATTTTTTGGCTAATAATAAAATTAATAATAAAATTATTAATAATTAATAATAAAACAGCCAAAATTCTAAAATAATAGGGTGAATGGCACTGAAGAGCTGGGAAGGAGGCAATGGGCACCAATGGAGACCTCAGCAGTGTAGATTATGTTTAGGTTTATCATTGTCATGTGTACCGTGACAGGGTGAAAATCTTTGTTTTGCATGCTATCCAATCTAATCAGATGATACTTTCAAGTCAAACTCAAATACAATAGGTTGAGCAAAGGGGAAGATACAGAGTGTGGAATATAGTTCACAGCATTGCAATGCATCAGTTCCATTGACAAAGTCCAATGTCCACAATGGGGTAGAAGTGAATTGAACAGGAACCTAGCTTATGGTAGGACTATTCAGAAGCCTGATAACAGAAAGGAAGATAGACACATAAAGCTGGAGTAACTCAGCGGGACAGGCAGCATCTCTGGAGAGAAGGAATGGGTGACGTTTCGGGTCGAGACCCGTCTAATGTCACCCTTCTCTCCAGAGATGCTGCCTGTCCCACTGAGTTACTACAGCTTTTTGTGTTTATCCTCGGTTTAAACTAGCATCTGCAGTTCCTTCTTACACAGAAAGGAAGCAGCTGTTCCCAAGTCTGGTGGTATTTGCTTTATATTGTATTCGAGTTTCCTCATGATTTACTTTACACTGTAATTAATTTTAGTCAACTGAGTAAATGAACTTTTTCAAACAGAATATGAAAACAAAATGCTAGAGTAAGCCAGCGGATCAGGCAGCATTTCAGGAGAAAAGAATAGGTGACATTTCCGGTCGGAACCATTCTTCAAGCTGAAAGAGGTGGGGGGGGGAGGAGAATTGGAGGAGAGTAAAGGCCGGAACAAATCAGGGCCAGCAACAGATGACCTCAGGAAGGGTGGAGTCCATAATGGCTCATTGTTAGCTGGGGAAGATGTGCTAACAACAGGGATATAAGGATGCAAACCTGAAACGTCACCTGTTCTTTTTCTCCAGAGGTGCTTTCTGACCCACTGAGATACTCCAGCACCTTGTGTCTCTCTTCGGGATAAACCAGCATCTGCAGTTCCTTCCCACTCATTTTGTTTTAACCTGTCTGCCCATCATCGACGAGCAGATAAAAATAAACACACTTGCCGAGAGAGGAGATCGGATATTGTAGCATTTGGATGTGTTTATATGGCAAGAGAAGTCAATTATATACAGCACAGCATCAGCAGTCAGAGAAGACCAGACATATGCACCAGATGAGAGAACAATAAAATAATCAACAATGATAGACAACTAGGAAGATCAGATACAAAAGCAGCAGCAAGAACAGAAACAAGAGAATTAAAGTACCTAGATCGATAGAGAGGTTAAACCTTTCTCCTGCATCAGGCGATTGGAAACATCGAACAAATGCATTAGATTCTCTAAAGGAGATCAACAAAACAAACGTTTCAAAATCAGCTAAAATATTTTTAGTCATCTGGGCACAGATGGTTTTCATCATGGTGAGAGCTACATTTTCTCCTCGGCAGTCCCCTCACAAGGTATTTTGTAGTCTCACCTGTGAGCAGCCAGCAGTTGACGAGAGGATATCAGAATAATGGTGAGGGGAAGGACACAGCTGGAGACAACAGAGGGGACAGAGGTTCTGAGACAACATGGGCATGCACGTGAAGGAAAAGATTTAGACTTTACAGAAACAGTTGAAACAGGCCCTTTGGCCCACTGTCTACGCTGACCAGCGATCACCCCGTACACTAGCACTATCCTACACGCTGGGGACAATTTACAATTTTACCAAAGCCAATTAACCAACAAACCTGTACATCTTTGGAGTGTGCAAGGAAACCGCAGCACCCTGAGAAAATCCACGCAATCACAGTGAGAACATACAAACTCTATACAGACAGTACCCATGGTCAGGATCGAACCCAGGTCTCTGTCACTGTCAGGCAGTGACTCTACCTCTGCCACTGTGTCACCCCCAAGTGAAAGGAGCAGATGGCATGGCTTACAACAGTACAATGTAGTAATTTCCCTAATGCACAAAGCATCCATGTCTGAATCAAAGTCACCTCACAAACACACCATTCCAGAATCCCAAATTAAACAGAAATCAAAGCTTTGTATATTTTTGCAAAGTAAAATGTGTTAAGACAGAAGATGAGGCAGAGAAAGAAATTGAAATGTACCCCAGACCTTCGGAACATTACATGGGTGTGTACCAGAGTATAGAAAGTAGAGAAGGTGTGAATAAGATGATACGTTACACATAGATTTGCTTCGCCATGACTTCCAGGAGGCGCGCACTGGGACTTTGCAGATTCTGTTTGACCCGTTGAGTTCTTCCTGCAATATCTTGCTATGATGCTAGGAATACCCAGATCCTATATCCCATAATATCCTAAAATCTGTAAAAGGCCTGTCCCATTAACGTAACTTTTCAACGACTGTCTTCGAGCTTCAAGCTCGAGGGCACTCGCCTGAAAAACCGGATCGATCATCAGATTGACCGTCTGAACACAGAGGGGGGGAGAAGGGGGGAGAAAGGGGGAGCGAAGGGGGGGAGAAGGGGGGGGAAGAAGAAGGAGTGGAGACAGTTTTAAGAAGTTTAATAAAGTCAGCAGGCATTTTACCTTCCGGCGGATCTTCTAGGTCCTGAAAACCAAAGATCCTATAGGACCTTTGCTGAAAACTCCAATGAGCCAATCAAAATGGCCGGTCAGCGAAGGAGATTGCCTTCGGCTGCCTGTAAGTAAACAGTAACCCCACTCCACTGGCTTCGACCAAACGGAAACCTATTTTTAGTCGAGGCCGGCATTTGATTTTGTTGAAATAATCGCAGGAACATAGAAGAAGCCTCGACTACGCGGAAACCACTTTTGACCATTAGGGAGAGTGACCAAAACCTCCGGGAACCTCACGGAAATCTTGGGTGGGGCGCAAGGTCAACAGAGGTTTCCGTTCAGGTTTCCTAAGTGGGACAGGGGCATTACAAAGACCTCCTAGGACCTTGTGTCGACCATGCTGCGAGAATGAGCCGAGGGTAAACTCTTCTAAACTCGCGAATTAGGTCGCCGCAGTGGGACAGACCCTTTAGTATCTGTCTTAACTCTTCTCACTGACTTGCTTGGGTAAAGCTGTCAAACGTTCACAACCTTTGGAGCAGAAAAACCTTTATGCTCATATCCAATAAAATGGATTTCAGTCACAGACATCAGAATGGGCAATAGGCTTGATTAACAAGGAAGTTATTTAATCTGTAGGAGGGAACTGCAGATGCTGGTTTACACTGAAGATAGACACAAAATGCTGGAGTAACTCAGTGGGTCAGGCAGCATCTCTGGAGAGAAGGAATAGGTGACGTTTCATCGAGACCCTTTCCTTCTATCCAGAGATGTTGCCAGTTCCGCTGAGTTACTTCAGCATTTTGTGTCTAAGTTATTTAATCTTCTCCACTTCAGTTTGTGGTTGGGAAGGAGCCATTTAAAAAAAAAAATAGTTAAGCCAACATAATGAAGTGGAACAACTCAAACCAAAACCTATATTAACTTCTGCAATAGCCATGTTTAGTTTTGAAGTTCAGCATCATTTAGTATCACTCCTTTACCCAGCAACTCATCCACAAGTACCTAGAACCTATCGTGGTTGTGAACTATATCTGATTAATCATTTTACGTGCTAAAACAAGATTTTGCAGAGATTTCCTGAAACGGATAACTCTGATACATGCTAAACACTATTATACTCTTCCGTTCAGTAGCTCAAGTCTGAGATTTAAACATGCCAAAATATTTCTTAATGTGAAGCTTATGTTCTACACATCATTATTTAACTTCAACTAAAGTAGAATGAAACCTGTTCAATATGTTATTACTATGACTTTATAATTCAAAGGAATTTCTTGAAAACTATACCTGATATTATAAAATAGTTACCTAATAACTGTGCACAATATTAGTGCTAACTAGCAAGTAAATACTTTAACTACAGCCTGTGAAAGATCAGTTCCATATTCAATGTTTCATAATTTCTTATGTTTTTCTTACTATAAAGCTTTTCACTGTACCTCAGTACACATGACAATAAACTAAATACTGAACAGTGTCATTTAAGAGACTTTTGTATAGGCACATGGATTTGCTGGGAACAGAGAGAGATGTGGATTAGGTGCACCAGATAAAGGTTTGTCTAGGCATCATGTTCAACACAGACATTATGGGCTGATGGGCCTGTTCCTGTGCTGGCCTGTTCAATGTTCTATTTGTAGCAACTAAATAATGGCTTATAAAATAGTTGTTAACCTTCCCATCAAGCAATTGTCCAGCACGATTACAGAAAAATATTATTTCCAAATTACATAAGGGGCAAGCAAACAAGTAGTTAACAGTGAAACAGAAAATTAAGAATTTTACAAAAAATGTTTATCTCATCACCAAATTAATAATAATTTCCCAAACCTTTTTTGACTGAAAAACATTTATTGCATCGGAACAGAATAAAAAATCTTTCATGGTGGAAACTTACAGGGATATAGAAAGGTTTCAGCATGAAAGACTATTCAGCCCATTAGGTTCATGCAGGCTCTATGCAAGAGAAATCCACCTGGTCTCATTCACCTCACTCCCTTCCCCCCAATTGTCTTCCTGTAGCCCCAAAGATTTGTTTTTTCTCAAGTGCTAATCCAAGTCCTTTTTGAAATGCAGAATGAATCTGCCTCCAACACTGTGTAGAAAGGGACTACAGATGCTGGTATATACTGAAGATAGACGCAAAATGCTGAAGTAACTCGGAGTGTCAGGCAGCATAGCATCTCTGGCGAAAAGGTTATCGGTGACGTTTCGGTTTGGGACTCTTTGAAGAAGGGCCCCCGACCCAAAATGCCACCTAACCTTTTTCTCCAGAGATGCTGCCTGCCCTGCTGAGTTACTCAAGCACTTTGTGTCTATCTGCATCCAGCACTACCTTGCAAGTGTACTCCATTCTCCAGCAGGTTGCTGCATCAAAAAGTATTTCCTCATGTTCCATTCTGTTCTTTTGCCAACTATCATTGTTTTATTTCATCTGGTACCTGACCCAACCACCAATTAAAAAAATATTGCCTCTATCTATTCTGCCTAGACCCAACATAATTTTCAATATTTCCCAACCATTTCCATTCCAAATAGAAGCCCACCTCCCCTCCTCCCCCCACAAGCTTTATCCATATAACTAAACCCCTCTTTCAAGGAATCACTCAAGCAAATCACTTCTGCACTCATCCAAAAGCATGAATATTTTTGCCAAAGTGTGGTGCCAAGAACAGAATGAAACATTTGGCTGCTGGAGAAAATACCAAATGATTTGCAAGGCTAGATGTCCATATCCAAATGACTGTGGGACTGGGAAGATAAATGATCATCAAACCTAAGTGTGACTGTACTGAAGGCCAGGTTCAATGCATTCGGAATGAGGTTGGAGGAAGTCCATACACTGCCATGAGGAAACAATTATGCCTGGCTCACTACCATTTTGCAAAAGTACTCAATTGGGATCTAGTTGTCAGAAGGAATTACTTATTACCTCATCTTCTTTCAATTCCATGGCAATAACGTATTAAAAATGCATAAACATCCAGGTTTTCAAATCCATTCTTGATCACCAATTCTGGCCCCATTAATATATATTCTCAATGTTTTAATTGCTCTACAATGGTGACAATACCTTCATCTACCCAGTTTAGTTTAGTTTATTATTATTGTCATCTATACCGAGGTAGAGTGAAAAGCTTTTGTTCCATGCTATCAAATCAGTAGAAAGACTGCACATGACTACAATCAGGCCATCCACAGTGTACTGATAAACGATAGAAGGTACAACGTTTAATGCATGATAAAGTCAGATTAAAGATAGTTCAAAGGTATCCAATGTGGTAAATGTGAGCTCAGGACTACACCAGCTGGTGAGGGAAAGGTTCAGTTGCCTGATAACAGCTTGGAAGAAAGTCCCTGAATCTGGAGATGTGCGTTTTCAAGCTTCTGTACCTCTTGCCTGATGGGAGAGGGGAGAAGAGGGAGTGACTGGTTTTTCTATACCTTTCTCATCCTTTGCAACACCCTTTAATTCCTATTTATTTCAACAATCAACTGGTTTCCCATCATATTAACTTACTATGTCACACAGCGACAAATTTTACCTGGCATCAGCACAGTGCCAGAGACCCGGGTTCAATTCTGACCTCGGGAGCTGTTTGTGTGGAGTTTGCACATTCTCCCTGTGAGCTGGAGGGTTGCCTCCAGGTGCCCCCGTTTCCTCCAACATCCCAAAGACATGAGGGTTTGTGGGCTAATTGGCCACTATAAAATGGCCCTTGGTGTGTCGGAAGCAGATGAGAAAGTGGGATAATATAGAACTAGTGAATTGGTGAGCGATGGTCGATGTGAACTTGGCGGGCGGTAGGGCCAGTTTCCATGCTGTATCTATCAAATAATTCAATGAACAAGCCCAACAGGGGTTCACAGAAACTTTATCTTGAAAAGGTGGTGTATAAATGCAAACAGTTTGTAGATTTAAAAAAATTCACATGGTACAGAAACTGTTCAATGACAATGACTTGTGGAATTCTCTGCCACGGAAGACAGCGGAGGCCAATTCACTGGATGAATTTAAAATAGAGTTAGGCAGAGCTCTTGGGGCTAGCAGAATCAAATTATATGGGGAGAAGGCAGGCACGGGTTACTGATTGTGGATGATCAGCCATGATCACAATGAATGGTGCTGCTGGCTCGAAGGGCCAAATGGTCTCTTCCTGCACCTATTTTCTATGTTTCTACAATTGAGCCATTTCTACAATTGAGCCATAAAAGTGGCACTAAACCGACTGGGATTTAAACTTTTACTTTCTCCATTGGGCATGTTAAATCTACAACTCAGGCCTAAAGTGCATTTCCACTATTCATATAACGTGAATCAAAAATCATTCTGCCTCAAGAATAAAGCTATAAATGTATCTCTGCAATGCACGACTAGGGGAGCCACCAGTCACGTGCAGGATTTCAATTAAAATAAAACAATAACCTGATCTAAAAACAAAAATAGATTTAAGCATTTGAACAGCTGACACCATTTGAAGGTTTATTTCGGGGTAAGCAGTCTTAATGTCGCATGTAAAGATAAAGCCTAACTCCAAGAAATGCTTTCTCAACACGGCAGGGAATGACAGATGTCTCAACATTTTAAAGTAGAACAAATGGTGGGAACCGGTCAAATCCACCATGCAGTTTGTTTGTTATTAGGAGGGGGTTTTAAGTGGTTGAGCAAAAATAAATACAGGAATAGCTAAGTTATGCTCTTCCAAATATACTGATTATATATCCACTAAGCAGCTGCCACTGCAATATTGATTCATTCTACCTTTAGTGTCAAATCTTAGTGCAATTGATTAAGGACTGAAATAATGGGCGAGAGATATAAAAATATGAGAGGATATTTACAAGCATTCAAATTACATTCAACACAGGAAATGGCAAGTACATTATTTCTGTTTCCTTAACTTTTCTAATTTTACATTTGGATTAAAAGTGGATAAACTCGTTTAATTCTATTTGATTTAACTTGGAGATATGGCTTTGAAGCCGGCCCACCGAGTCTACGCCGACCATCGATAATCTGTTCACACCAGTTCATCCATTCCCTACCCTCCAAAGGTAAATAACGGATGCCAATTTTCCTACAAACCAGCACATCTTTGAAATGTGGGAGGAAACCCAGGCACCCAAAAAAAACCTATGTGATCACAGGGAGAACGTGCCAACTCTGCACAGACAGCACGCATAATCTGGATTGACCCTGGGTCTCTGGCGCTGTGAGGCAGCAGCTCTACCACTGTGCCATGGTGCCACCTATTTAAAGAGAAAATCACAGATACTGAATCAGAGATGATTAATGAGCACATTAGATCTTTGCAAACTCATGGTTATGCCTCGATCACACACTCTGAACAATGCGACTATATTTCCTACCTAGCTCCTGCAGCCACAGAGATTCTTTGTGTAGAAAGAAACTGCAAATGCTCGTTTACACTGAAGATAGACACAAAATGCTGGAGTAACTGAACGGGTTAGGCAGCATCTCTGGAGGGGCCCTACTCTTTTCCCCCTATTCCTATTACACCAGCATTTTGTGTCTATCACAGAGATTCCTTGTTGTATTATAGTCACTGTGTGTCAAATTAACCACACCACATCATGACTTATCTGAGCTGTTGGCTGTGCTGTGGTCACTCCATAATATCCACCAGTTTTGGATTGAAAATCAAGTTGTATATTTAATTTTTGGCACTGCTAATTTGGCACTGCTGATTTGGCACTGCTGATAACATGTTGAGTCAATCCTTAATCAATACCTTCTCATCAATAAATACACAAAGCATTAGATATTTCTTACATATCCATTTTAAAGCAATAATACAAATCGTGATCATTAATAAGGATAGCAAAAATTTACAATCAAATGCAAGGACCATCATCCCAGGCTGGTTTCATCTCAATGAAGGTAAGATCTTGGGAGGAAGTGGCAGCAGACTAGGGACAATTTGCAAAAGCCAAATAACCTGCATGTCTTTGGATGTAGGAGGGAACTGGAGTATCCAGAGAAAACCCATGTGATCACAGGGAGAACATACAAACAGCAGACAGGCAGCAATTGTAGTCAGCATCAAATCCGGATATCTGGTGCTGTAAAGCAACTATGCTACCACTGCACTGTCCCTTTTTTGAAAGCTTTATTTTCCCCACATTTACCTCAGTTTTCCAGAGGTTTAATCTACTCTAATCTAATGACTCTTCTCCACCATGGCCATTGGATTTTGTCTAGGAACCTGATGTGCTACAATGCCTTGAACTATATTTTGCACTTTGTGTCTTCCCCTTTTCTCTATCAATGTACTTGTGTTTGACTTGATTATATTAATGTATAGTATCATCTGATTTGATAGCATGCAAAACAAAGCTTTTCACTGTACATGTCACAATAATAAACCTAAACCAGCTCTACCCTCTCCACTGCCCTCCCTTAAGTGCATGTGTTTATTTCACCACCGTGCACCATGGTTATGAATCTAGTTAAGTTTAAAAAAAAACCCGTAGCTGTCCAAATATCAAGCCCAGACACATGGCTCAGTGCTGCCACCAACCTTGGCCACAATAATCTTCCAGTCAGTTTATATCCAATTCGCACGAGTTTAATTAATAACCTTCAAAGCAGAAGCTTTAACAAAAGCTTTTTTAGAAGTATGATATGTAACGTCACTGGGTTTACCGCAATCCATTTAACTGGCCACTTCCTCAACAGCAATCAACAAAGCAGTTTCTTTGGCTGACTCTTCCTCCTCTGGCTTCATGCAGACTGACAGGTGTCCACAAGGTCATTTTGTTGGACAGCTGACCCTCAAATTTAACTCTACAACAAATAACCTGAGTCGCTTGATTACTCACGTTCAATAAGCATTCCTATTGGTGGTAGCTGCTCCTGTGTTTGAATTATAACAACAAAAACATCGCTCCCATGTTCTTCATTTTGTTGGCAGATCAGCAATCTGAATTGTGAATTTTCTTCTCCATCCATAAATGCTGCCTGACCTGCTGAGAATTTCCAGCATACCCTGCTTTTATTGCACTGTTTTTTTGCACAAAGTTTTTAAAATGCTCTGACTGAGTCCCAAGGAATTGCATCCATGTACGGCTGAGTAAATGTTTTCACCCATGGAGCTCTGCATTGTTAAACATTAATCCTCAGCCTTGCTCCCACCAGTATAATCCTGCTGTGTACATCACAACAATTTCTGTGGACAAAGTCAAAACACATGATGCAATGGTTTCCTTGAGAAGGCAACACAAAAAACCCCATAAAAACAGTGCATTAAATGTACATTAACGCAGAAATACCGAGTATTTTAACGCCTTTTTTTCTAAGTACATATAGTAGTCTGGTTTATCGAGTGTACAATTTTTGAGCTTACATTTATGCCAAATGCCCTTTTTTGAAACCTACCACTTTAGAGATTTTCTTTGTGTTGAATATTAATTATGTGACCCCCACCTTCCCGGTTTTAATAATAAATAAATGAAATGCTCTAGTAACTGACAGCAAATTAATTACTCGAGATAGTGCTTGAATGAAGTTTAGTTGAAAATGCAGTCACGTATATCTCTGAAGAAATAATACCTCATTGGGCTACTTGTAATGAATGACCTGTCAACCTAAGCCACTCTCCAGGTAAACGTTAGGCATATCAAGGAATGTTTCTCTTAAGTTTCTGTAAGCCTGCCAGTAACGTGGTCAGGTTATTTGAATGTAAAGCAGCCCTTCCTGAAATGGACATGCAATCAAGTTGTGTTTGTGCTACAAAGTTGATGGCATTTAGACTTTGAGCACTCAAATTCCCGTGACCTTGGTTCTATCACCAAACAGCTTTTGCTCCATCTGCAGAATTAAGAGAGATGGAATATGTTTTCTGTTAAAAAGGAGCAGAGAGAATGTGTAATAAAAGTGAACCATGATACAAAGCCATAAACATGCAAGGTTACCTGGGCACATGGGGCCTGAGGGAACAGGAAAAGGAAATGGGCATCTCCTTAACCAATCAGATTACAGAAGTTATAAATTAGCTGTCCCAGAATTCAAGAGCATATATTAAATATGTCATACACGTTAAAAAAGAACTAGCAGGGAATAGATTGAGAAAAGTAAAAAGACGAAAGTTAAATTTTAAAAAGTCATTAAAAATCTCAACAATTAAAATCTGGTAGATTGAGACAATGGAGGCTCAAGATTGAGACACTGCACTTGCAAGATTTTTTTTTGCATCATATGATTATTAGCATAAGTAGCACGTTCTCAAGAGAATTCCCCATAACCATTCCAAGGTTAGTTAAGTGTGCACGACTGGAATGGCTTTAAAACAAGCTGCTTGCAACACTGCACGCCATCTTTCTGCAATTAGCCTCATTCCTATCTACCATGCAAGTCCTGCAACTTTAGATCATCACTGCAGCTCAATGGCGAGAAAGATAGCCATGTAACAACAACATCTCAGTAATAGAGGAGCAAAGCACCATGGATAGCCACAGGAACTGGCAGAAAGACTCGGGTCAGTCAGCATTCATGGAGGTAGAAACGCAATCAAAGAGTCAATGAAATCTCATTAACACTTCTCTCCCCCTCTCCCCATCTCACTCCTCCCCCCCCCCCCCCTACCTCTCTCTGTTCTGACATTAGAAATGTGTAATACTATAGCATTGCTGGTTTCAATATGATGTGACCCAAGATCAAAGTGGCTCACGTTTGCAAAACATCAATTTCTTTGTCCTTCCAGAGGGCTGGGAGATAAAACAGAATGGGAACTCAAAGGAAAAGATGCAAAACACAAAGTAAATCATTCCATAACATATAGGGAATACGTCCACTGTAAAGTAATATTCTTTTGTGTTGCTTTCATTCTCAATTTTAACTAACTTCCAAAACAAAAATCAAACGCAGGATGGAAGGTGATGATGATAACAGTTCAGTTGTGTGAAGGCAAATATAAATCAATCACATCCATTTTATTAAAGAATAGATTTTACTTCACACAACACATTTGCTTTTGAATTGTGAAAGATAAACAGCTTTTGTGAGTGGTTTTGAAAGGGGAGCTTCATCAATAGACCTCTCTAAAATGTAAAGTGGCTTTCAAGGCATACCAGTAAATCCCACTAGAGTGGCCCTCAGAAGAGTAAGGTTCACCATACCATAGTGTAGCTAGCTGCAAACTGCTGATTAATGGCAGTATTTATCTATTTGGTTGAATGAGGAAATGAAGTTCTGTCACTGTCAAAGTGGCTTAATGCTGTCTGATATATTTCTAGTTGTCAATAATGACTTACAATCTCTGGCAATATTGAGGAATGATCTCCACAGCTCTCCTTCCCCTGCCCTTTTGTCCCTCCAGATACAGGACGTTTCAGCATGGTGTAATAAAACCAGTGCCCTCTCTTTCTCCTTGTGGTGGCATAAGTCTGTCTTACGCATCTCCATAACAATTAGTAATTGTTAACTATTAATAATTAATAATCTGGATTCATCATTAATTAATGATCATGCATCTGCCACCTGGCAGAGTCTCGACCTGAGATCTTGACCAACCCTTTGCCTCCACAGGTGCTGCTTGACCCGCTGAGTTCTTACAGCCGTTTACTTTTTACTCCAGATTTCAACCTGCAGTCTCTTGTGTCTCTCCATCACATCAATTTTACTAACAGAGAAGATGATTTTCCACAAACCTTTCTTTGCTATGTTGCTCCTTTAATCCATTTCCATAGCGATGCTTGCAGTTCCTTCTTGCTAAAGCAGGCCTTTCAATTAAGTTTGATTTTGCTTGGCATTTTCTTTCATTGCCCGCCAGAGCACAATAGGCCAAGATTATTAACAAAGGTCAAATGGCCCACATCCAGTTTATTAAACTAGCTCTTTTGCATGATTACTAAGTTTTCCATTGCAATCTGCCAAAATCAAAACACAAAATCTAAATGTGCAAGCAGTCACTACCTACGTCACTACCATTTTACATTTTGCAGGCAGTCCTCAGATTATGAAAGGATCCATTCCAGAGCAAGAGATGAGAGCAGTATACCTTAGTTTAGAAATATAGCGTGGAAGCAGGCCCTTCGGCCCACCACGTCCACGCCGACCAATGATCACCCGTACAGTAATTCTATCCTACACACTTGGGACAATTTACAAAAGCCAATAAAACCGACAAACCTGCATGTATTTGGAATGTCGGAGGAAACCGGAGCACCCGGAGAAATCCCACAGACACAATGCACAAACACCATACAGACAGCACCCGCAGTCACGATCGAACACTGGTCTCTGGTGCTGTAAGGCAGCAACTCCACCTGTGCCGTCCCAAACCTGTAAACATTGCAGTCTATATTCCAAATCTGTAAATATTTAGCCAACCTTTGTTTGAAACTTAGAGGAAGGTTTCTTAATAGATCAGAAAGACGATGTATTGGAAGGGAGAATCATATATCACAGAAACAAAATTGGGCAGATTAACCCGCTTGAACATGAACTAGAATCTGACAGAGAGGAGTTTTTAAACCCAAAGTTGGAAAGTGAACAAAATCAGTGTGTGTGGGGGAGAATCACAGACACAAATGTGATATGAGAAGGGGGCGGGCACGGGGAAGAGTGTTCACCAGCCGGCCTCGCTAACTTGGAGAAAATCTACTCAGCTCAACCAATGCCCAAATTATTGCTCCGCACTGTTGTGTGGGAAGAAGGTATGTGGAAATGCCCCATTCCCACCAGGCAAAAGATGGCTGCAGCCCTGCTCCAATCCCACCCATGCCCCAGATCTGTCAACCCCTTGTTCACGTGTACAGGACATCCATAAATCAGGCACTCACAACCCGGAGCGAGCCTGTACGTAGTGTTTCTAATCTGGTGAAGGATCGTAAGAAAGGTGAAAAGAGCTGAGCAGCAGCAAGTATTGCCTTCCATCACAGTGAGGAGGAGGTTCACTGTGATGGATGTTTGTGTAAATTGTGTTGGTGTGTGTCTTGGTTCTTTTCTTGTTGTATGACTGCAGAAACCAAATTTTGTTTGAACTTCATTTGAGGTTCAAATGACAATAAATAATTGTATAATTGTATTCAGAGAGGTCACTAAAAGTCTAACAAGCATTAAGTTTTGAGGAGTTTGTGGACAACAATCAGAAAGGATAATTGCTCCACACCATCCACAAGGCAAATACCCCAACTCCACAGCATCATTAGAGCTGTACAGTGATTCAGCAGTAGAGTTGCTGCTTTACAGCTCCAGAGACCCTGGTTCGATCTCGTCTATGGTGCTGTCTGTACGGATTTTGCACAGTCCCCTCGTGACCAGACGAGTTTTCTCCAGATGCTTTGGTTTACCCCCATATTCCAAAGACGTTCAGGTTTGCAGGTTAATTGGCTCTGTACAAAATTGTCCCTTGTGTGTAAGATAGTGCTTGTGTAGGGGGTGATCGCTGGTCAAAGCGGACTCAGTGGGCTGAAGGGCTTGTTTCCGCACTGTATCTCTAAACTCTAAAGCATGTATTTGGGGAGATTAGTGAAAGTCTACCAAGTTCTACATTTTGAGGAGTTTCCAGACAATTTTCTAGTCAGAAAGGCTGGAAAAAAGCTCGACAGCATCAACTGAAGAGAACTGTAGTGTAATCAAAACTCAAGTGCAATGCCGTTAATGAAAAGGACCCCGTTGGCATGGAAGTATAGAACATGATCCTGAAGCCAGGAAAAGCATGCAGGAATCTCAAGCCCAAGACCAGGGTTTTGAATCATTGCCAGAGAAGGCAATTTAAGAACCAACTACCCTGCATACTTGAAGTTATGAAGCAAATTTTCATTGACCACAGGGAAGGAGCAAATCAGAATGGAAAGAGACAGGCTTGATCATAGTCAGGAAATAAGCTTTGGAACTCAGCGGTACCATGGTGCAGCGGTAGAGTTGCTGCCTCACAGCGCTGCTGTCCCTGGTTCAATCCTGACTGCGGGTGCTATCTGTACGGAGTTTATACAGTACATTCTCCCCGTGACCTGCATGGGTTTTCTCCGTGTGTTCTTGTTTCCCCCCACATTCCAAAGACATACAGATTTGTCAGTTCATTAGCTTGGTATAATTGTAACTTGTCCCTCGTATGTGTAGGATTAGCGTTAGTGTGTGATGATCGCTGGTCGGCGTAGACTTGGTGGGCCGAAGGGCCTGTTTCCGCGCTGTATCTTTAATCTAAACGCTAAAACTTAACACAGTTACACCAGTGCAAAGACAATGCAAGCCCCTTGAACTTTAGTTCATAACACCAAGCCTGTTTCCATAGTGATTGCAATTGAATATTTACAGGAACTTCCCATATCAACACCATGTTCCTATTCTCTCTTCCACTACCCCCCCCCCCCCTCCCTCCCCCCCATTCTGCTTTAAGCTGAAGTGATTTTTAAGGGATTCCCCCTAAATAACCACAATGTACAAAAAGTTTTACGCTGTGACGTATAGGAAGTGGTGATAGAGTCAGAGGATTTCATGAGCAATATATTCAGGCATTTATCTGCTGTGTATTATTTTGCTATTAAGTGGAGAACCATTTAAGTTGCCCCATAACATTTGGCAGGACATGTGTTTTCTATACTTCAATATTGGACAGAGTTCAGAATTAACGCTCACAGAACTTGTAAGTCTGTCTTTGCAGTTTATAGCTCAGAACTAGCTCGCATTTCTGTGGATAATTTATACTAACTCCCTTTCTGTAGCCTCTCCCAGCAAGTTTGCTTTGGTCCCGAGTAAAGATCTCTCTGCACCTGTAATAATATGTTGAAGTACTATTTGGAGGCACCCATAATAATGCAGATCTACAGAAGACCAAATCTATATAATTCAATACAGATCGTATAATGTTCTGTAATGATACCTGAAACTAATCCTTTTGAACAAATAGTTCTCTTTACCAATATTTTCCTTCCCTTCCTAAAAACATTTGTATGTTCTCATCGGCTCCCTCAATTCTCAGCACAACCAGTGAAGACAACAGATCAACAATGACACACTCCTGATCTTATACAGCTCTGCTAAGAGGTGAACTTCCAGAGCAACTCAGAAACAAACCCAACAAACCCAAGCCTCAACGATATAGGCTTGGCTATACTTCAGCGATGTCCAAAAGGACAGAAACATTGGGGTGCGGGTTAAAGTCCACGATAAGAGGAAGATTGTATAGGGTAAAATCATGTGGGTTCAAAGTTGGTGTACAAAGAATCTGCTTTTACAAGGGACGTTCATTGCTGTATAGAAGATAGACACAAAGTGCTGGAGTAACTCAACGGGTCGGTATATACCAGCATCTGCAGTTGCTTTCTACGCAATTCATTATTTTATGTCTCCCTAAAGCTGCCCAGTTAATATGACAATTATCCTTGGAGCCACCGTCCTCAGTACCCATCAAAGATTAACCTAATGAGTTACTCAGCTGTAATCATCTATAGAAGCTTCATAGCCCTGTCCCACGGTTTAAGTTCATTGCAAGAGCTCTCCCGAGTTTCAAAAAAATCAAACTCGTGGTAAGCACGGAGAATGAACGTAGCGGGTACGTCGGAGCTCGGGGAGGTCTCTTAGCAGCTCGTAACGCTAACGGCAGGTACTCGGGAAGACTCGCTAATGGCAGGTAAGCTCGGGAAGACTCGTGAAGATTTTTCAATATGTTGAAAAATGTCCACAAGAGCCCCGAGTGGCCATTATCGTAAATCACCAAGTTCGAATCAGGGCAAACCCGGGAGAGCTCTTGGAATGAACTCGTACCGTGGGACAGGGCTTTTATCATTCAAAGTAACAATGCTCCATATATTCTTAATACGATAAGTGTGCTAAAGTGAACACAGTAAAAATCAACTCAGGTGAAAATAAATTACTGAATTCATTCTTATGCTTTGAAATACAAGCTAAGCTTTGCTTGGAATACATTAGAATATAGAACAGTACAGCACAGGAACGGGCCCTTTGGCCCACAATGTTTGTGCTAACATGGTGCTTAGTTAAATTGAACTCATCTACATGTACATGACTCACATCCCTCTGTTCCTTGTACTTCTATGTGCCGGTCTGAAAACCTCTTAAATACCACTATTTTATCTCCCAGTCACACGGGAGGCCTGGTCCCCCAACGCAACCCATTCCCCAATGCAATATTCCACCACTCACCTGTTCCCCCAACGTGTAAGGGAAGGGGGGCGTGTAGGGGAAGGGGGGCGTGTAGGGGAAGGGGGGCGTGTAGGGGGGGGTGTGTAGGGGAGGGGGGTGTGTAGGTGAGGGGGGCGTAGGGGAGGGGGTGTGTAGGGAGGGGGTGTGTAGGGGAGGGGTGTGTAGGGGAGGGGGTGTGTAGGGGAGGGGGGTGTAGGGGGGGGTGTAGGGGAGGGGGTGTGTAGGGGAGGGGGTGTGTAGGGGAGGGGGTGTGTAGGGGAGGGGGGTGTTTAGGGGAGGGGGTGTGTAGGGGGGGGTGTTGGGGAGGGGGTGTGTAGGGGGAGGGGGTGTGTAGGGGTAGGGGGGTGTGTAGGGGAGGAGGGTGTAGGGGAGGGGGTGTGTAGGGGAGGGGGTGTGTAGGGGAGGAGGGTGTAGGGGAGGGGGTGTGTAGGGGAGGGGGTGTGTAGGGGAGTGGGGTGTGAGGGGAAGGGGGGCGTAGGGGGGGGGCGTAGTGGAGGGGGGTGTAGGGGAGGAGGGTGTAGGGGAGGAGGGTGTAGGGGAGGGGGTGTGTAGGGGAGGAGGGTGTGTAGGTGAGGGGGTGTGTAGGGGAGGGGGGGGGGTAGGGGAGGGGGGTGTAGGGGACGGGGGTGTGTGGGCTCACCAGTTCCCGGCCCCGGCTCCGACCGCACTCCAGGCTCCAGGACCCGGCTCCAGACTCACTCAGCTGCTCCCGCCCCCAGCGCCTGTTGCGCTCACAGCCCCCGCCCCCGAACACAGCCCGCCCCTGCACGCGGAACACAGCCCACACTCTGCTGCTTCATCTTTATTCTCAGCGGCTTGGGGACAGGCAGTTGTGGGCATGCTCACGGACTCAGCCCCGCCTCCGGGATTTTATTCTCCAGCGGGTACGGGAAGGGATGTTACCTTCATGGTGACTGACAGGCGAGAAGACCAATCTGCTGATCTCACGATTTTTAAACCTTCATAACTTTTGTAATCTTCCACTGATCGGAACAAAACGGTGCGCTTGGAGCAGAGGAGAAAAGTGAGTTATGTGACGAGTAATCCTAGTGATATAGGGTACCACCTTTGTGCAAATTTAAAAACAATGCAGACAAGATGAGAGTTTTAGTAATAGTACAGATATGGGGCAGCACAGTGGTGCAGCGGGTATTGCCTGCTGCCTCACAGTGCAAAAGGCCTGGGTTCGATCCTGACCTCGGCTGCTGTCTGTGTGGAGTTTGTATATCCTTGCTGTGACTGCGTGGGTTTCTTCTGGGTTTTCCGGTTTCCTTCTGCACCTCAAACACATGTAGGCTTGTAGGTTAAATGGCCTCTGTAAAAAAAACTGCTCCCAAAATGTAGGGAGTGAATGAGAAAGTGGATAACATAGAAACAGTGTGAACGGGTGATAGATTGTTGGCAGGGACTCAATGGGCTGAAGGGCCTGTTTCCATGCTATGGCCTCTAAACATACGAGGGGATTTTTTTTTTAATACACTGAGGTGGTGGTTATGGTGGAGATAGAATTACAGCATTGAAATAAAGGCATTTGGACATATATTTGGATAAGGCCCAATGCGTGCAAATGGCATTTATGTAGATAGGCATCTTGGTTGGCATGGACGAGTCGGGCTAAAGTGTAAATAACCGATTATTTTACTTCACTTCTATATCCCAACATTATTGTAATATTCCCTTCACACATATTATTCTGTTTAATATTATGCGGGCATTGCATTCTTTTGTAAAAACATCCTTCCAGAAAGGTTAAATAGAACTATAAATTAAATATGAGCTGGAATGCCAAGATAATTTGTTTTTTTAGACACATGAATTCAACGGTTTCCATTTCAATTAAATGAGTCATCGAAGGCATTTTCACTCAGTACAGCTGCTGACAAATTTATCCAGCTGACCAAGCATTGTAAAAATAACTAGAAACCCAACACAGCAGTAACTCTTCGCAACGTAAAACCAAAAGAAATGAAACTAGAAACTATGCCTTGAACGTAATTCACTTTTACTTATTCCTAACAATTTTACATGCTCACAAAATCATTTGTTTTTAAGATAACATTTTTTCTCCTTTTCAGTCTTTACCGTGGGTGCACTGATCTAAACTGCTGGTTCCCAAACTAGTTTTATTGCTCATCCCCACTTGAGAAGAACAATTTGTAGTTTCTGGTGTCCAACAACAATCACTGCCCCAGAAACAGTTTCCAATGTACTCATTCTCCATACTAATTATCACTGAGTAAAATCTCTTTAGTTTAGTTTATTGTCACGTGTACTGAGGTATAGCAAAAAGCTTTTGATGCGTGCTAACCAGTCAGCGGAAAGTCAATAGATGATTACAATCAAGCCATCCACAGTGCACAGACACATGATAAAGGGAATAACTATTGACTTCGTGAAAAAAAAAAGTCCAGTAAAGTCCAATTAAATATAGTCCAAGGGTCTCCAATGAGGTAGATAGCAGCTCAGGATCACTCTCTATTTGTTGGTAGGATGGTTCAGGACAAATAATCGTACTTCTAATTACACGTTCCCCACTTTGACTTCAAAGTTCTACCCCTTCCTCGTATAATCGATAAATTATTGTACGTTTATTTGTTGGGTTGCTGTGTTTAAAGTTGGAGCTAGTAAAAAATTTATTGTTCCAGTCCTGAAGTTGATGACAATGATACACTCTTGAATCTCTCCCGCAAAGGAGGAACTGCCCCACCCAGGTCAGTACCCTTAGACCCAGAGAATCACCCAGACATTGCCCACTGGGTACAGAATAACCAACTACACCGCTAATATTGTGAATAAGAACTTATTTATGAATAAGAAATGTGGAACTCAATACAATAATAAAGGTCAAAAGAAATGTTCCCAAAATATTGAGGCCTGAATAACAAACCTTGCTAAAGCAAATAATGGCAAATTAATGGTGAAGAAAGTCTGAAGAAGGGCCTCGACCCGAAACATCACCTATCCATATTCGCCAGAGATGCTGCCCAACCTGCTAGTTAGTTAAGTTTATTGTTACGTGTACAGAGGAACAGAGAAAAACTTTTGTTAAAGGACATAGTGCCCTTGAAATGGCGTTAACTCTTGTTTAAAGTTTGCTCATTACTGCCATCCTATCTTCTCCCCTTCCACCCACTCACACCCATCGGTTTGCCATAAGACTGGTTGCACTGAGAGAAAAGCCAGGTCTATACACAACCTGAAAGAGGCATTAACTGTTCTTAAAGGGATCACAGCAGGTCACAGTTGATAAAATATATCTACCAGAGTGCAACCTGCTTGGTGATGGGGTGTATCAGTAGACTTCACACTCAAAGCACAGCGCTACACTGCATATCACCACTTCAATCTGATCAAAAATGCTACTGCCTCCTAACCACTGCCACCTTCCAATCCCTCCCTGCCCCACACTACCTTGCAGATAATCCATTTCACCACATGCCAAAGGCCATTACAGGGCTGATCTCCCATTCTCCTTCACCAGCAAGCTTGGGATTATTACCACTGGATCAAGGCAATGAGGACTATGAAACCTAGATTGATCCCACACTGGGTTCCAGCCTCAGTGTTCAACAGCAGGTACATTGGCCTGTCTGAATAATTGACTCTTCACCTGCCCCATTTTAGCCCATGCTGCCTAAGACAGGTATGATTTTCCTCCATGCTCTGACCACTAACACTAGCTAATTACAAATTCATAAGCCCGTAAAACCATGGGACACAGGAGTGGAATTCGGCAATTCCGCACCGAGTCTACTTCACCATTCAATCATGGCTGATTTATTTTTCAATCTCGACCCTATTCTTCTGCCTTGTCAAAACCTTTGACATCCTCCCTAACCAAGGACCTATCAATCTCCACTTTAAAATCGCCCAATGTCTTGGCCTCCACAGCTGTCTGTGGCAATCAATTCCACAGATGCACTACGCCCCGGCTAAAGAAATTGCTTGTCGTCTCTGTTCATGCCAGCCTAGGGATCCAGCTCAATGTCTGTCAGAGCCAACCACTGAAGTGCAAGCGCTCCTCACAGTGTGCAGGATTCTAGTTGTGCAAATGTCTACCTTCTCAAACCACAACTAAATGTGGCTGAAGAATCCGCAAGGCACATCCCAGCGAGTAACGTTTGGCATCTGCTTCTTCAGTGGGAGACAATCTGGCGGCTGCTTTTGGCGGCTCATTGACAGCAACATGTTGTGGTATAATGGACAGTGAAGGAGGTTGTCTCAGGCTATAACAGGATATTGATCAACTAGGAGGGTTGATCAATAAAGAAATGGCAGGCGGAATTTAACTCTGACATGTGCAGAGTGATGCATTTTGGCAAGTTAAATTAGAGCAGAACTTGCACAGTGAATGGCAGGGCAGTGGGGTGTGTTATTAACAGAGGGGAATAATAATAATAATAAAAATAATAATAATAATAATAATAATAATAATAATAATAATAAACTTTTTTGTGAAGCACCTTTCATACAATTGAATGCAACCCAGTGCTTTTCACGAAAACACAGGTCTAAACAAAAATACAATTAAAAACAGTAAGGACATAGACAGTTAATAACATAAAAGCACAGATTTACAGGTATATAAAAATGTAAATAAAAAAAATAAAAAAATTGAGAGTGTAGAAGGACAAAACACAAAACACTACATTTGACCCATATACACTTTTGTATATGGGTCAAATACAGTCCCATATACAAAATGAGCACACAAGCTGTTGAAGGGTATGCTGAGAATAAAGGTCATTTTTACAATGTCTTCAGAAGAAGTAGTCATTTGAAAGATAGGTTTTTAGCTGTCGTTTAAAAGTGTCAACTGAGTGTGCGTCTCTCATAGCCCTGGGTAGGGTATTCCACAGCTTGGGGGCATAATTGTTTCCTGAAAGTGGCAACATGGAAAGTGCCAACATGATGAGGAAGGAGTTTGGCGTAGTTGATCAGCTAAGACACTGAGCGTCAGGTTACAATTGTACAAAACATTGGTTGGGCTGCATTTGGAGTTTGTGTGCAGTTCTGGTCACCATTCCATAGGAAGCATGTGACCAAACTAGAGAGAGTGCAGAAAAGATTCACATGGATGCTTCCTGGATTGGAGGGCTTGAATTATAAGGAGAGATTGGATAGTCTGGGACACACAGTGCTGGTGGAACTCAGCGGCTCAGGCAGCATCCCCACAGAACATGGATAGGTGATGTTTTGGCTTGATGGTTTGAAACATCACCCATCTATGTTCTCCAGGGAGGTTGCCTGATCTGCTGAGTTACTTCGACATTTTGTGTCTTTTTTGAGTAAACCAGCATCGGCAGTTCCTTGTTTCTACATTTGGATAGACCGAGTCGGGTTTCACTGGATCAAAGGAGGCTGAGAGGTGACATGATAAAGGTATGTAAAAATAGGAGAAGCATTGAAAGGGAGATAGGCAGTGTCTGGTTCCCATAGCAGAGATGTTTAAAATAAGAGAACACTGGTTGAGGGAGAGACGCAGGAAGTTTATGGGGATTCTGGGACGTAAACTTCTCACATAAATAGTAGTTGGTATCTGGAATTAACTGCCAGAGGAAGTAGTAGAGCAGGAACTGTAGCAATGTTTAAGGGGCATCTGGACAGGTACTTTGAATGTACCTGACTGGCAAACCAGCCTATGCAGCTCCTTGGGTATATACAGTAGGTATTGAATAAGCAAGTAGGGATATGGAATGAATGTAGGCAACTGGAAATGGTATAGATAGACGCAATGGCCATCCTGCATGCGGTGGGCCAAAGGGCCTGTTTCAATGCTGTACATCTCTATTACATCTTCCCACACCCGAGCTGCAATGATAATTAATGGGAAAAACTCTCACCATTATGGAGGAAAGGATATTGATCCCAATGAAGAGAGACAGGACTTGTTCCGTCCCATTTCGATCCTTAATGCATTCACAAATGGATGCAATAATCTCGAAGCTGACTGGTTAGCATGCAACAAAAGCTACAACAAAACCTCGGTACACGTGACAATAAACTAAACTGTCAAAAGCAATCTTCTAGAAGAAAACAAAATGCCGCTCTCCCTTAGACATTTCCATGGCAATACACATAGAACAAGTCCAGAATGGAAAATTACTGGAAAATGGACTCCTGGGCATGAAACACTGATATCTTTCTCCAGCCCTTTTTCCACCTCTACTATCACTGCTTTTAGTGGGCAGAACACATACAAGCATTAATTCCACACATTTATTGAAGAAGTGCCCCCAGCATGAAACTGCAAGATGAAACAGTGTTGCTTATCCAGAGTCAGATAGAGCTTTCGCAGATTTAGCAAAAACATTACTGACCGGTGGAAAATCACGATTGCAAGTAACACATACAAAGCAATCCTTTGACTGTATAGATACCTAATCACTAGTGAAGTAAATGCTTTTGATCTTATTCTGGTCACAAGCTGACAGATCCCAACTCACTTCATCCCACTATATCATCCCACTTCAGAAATAAACCGACGGAGGTTGTCTCAGCAAATAGCTCAGCAATATATCAAGTTCTGAGGGAGAGTGTAAGTGAGATACACACATACCGAGACAGAAATCCAATGGGGGGTACAGTTGTGCAGCACGTAATGCAGATGCCTCATAACTCCAGTGATCTAGCTCCGATCCTGACCTCAGGTGCTGTCTACATGTAGTTCACACAATCTTCCTGAGACTGCATGGGTTTACCCCAGACACTTCAGTTTTCTACTAGATCCCAAAATCATGTTTAGGAAGGAACTGCAGATGCTGGTTTAAACTGAAGATAGATACAAAATGCTGGAGTAATTCAGCGGAACAGGCAGCATCCCTGGAGAGAAGGAATGTGTGATGTTTCAGGTCCCGTCTGAAGAAGGGTCTTGACCCGAAACGTCACCATTCCTTCTCTTCAGAGATGCTGCCTATCCCGCCGAGTTACTACAGCATTTTGTGTCCACCCAAAGTCATGTTGGTAGGTTAGCTAGTTCCCATAATTTGCCTCCAATATAACTGGGTGGCAGGAGGATTAGAGGGGAGTTGGTGGTCGTGTGAGAGAAGAAATAAGTGAGGGGAAGGGACCAAGGTGAATGGTCTTAGAGTCGGCATGGACTCAAACAGCCAACTCTTCCAAGTCATAGGATGAAATGAGTAAACATGGAAATAATGACTTGCCTTTGCACATACATTTGATTATTACCCAACAAGCTCAAATAAAACAGAAATGGTGAGAAGTTAAGAATGGCAAGTTTAGCCTCATCTGCTGTGATATTTCCATCATCTTAAACATTACTCTGCAAATTATTACATTTGGAAAAAATACACAGCCAGAGCAGTCAAAATGCCTCATAAATGTATGCAAATGCTGGGAATTTAAACAGAATCAGAGACATTTGGACAGATATAGGGACAGGAAGGATTTAAAGGGCTATCGGGACCAAATGCAGGCAAATGGGAGTAGCCCAATATGCAAACTTGGTCAGTATGGGCGAGATGGGCAAAAGGGGCTGTAAATCTCTATGACCGTGACAGTGACAGAAATCTTCTCCTGACACATACCCCAACTATGCACTATGATGACACATACTCCAGCTTCCATTTCACCCCCCCCCCCACATACACACACACACACACACACACACACACACACACACACACACACACACACACACACACACACACACACACACACACACACACACACACACACACACACACATACACACAAACACACACACACACAACTTGTAAACAGTCCTTGGTTTAATCCTAACTGCTTGCGATTCTTACAAACATTAATTCAGGAGGGGAGGCTATTTGTTATCACTACAATAGAAGACCTTCAACAGTATAACAGTTCCGCAAGCAGAACAACTACAATCTTAAGATCAGCATACTCAGACTAAACAAGACTAATAGTGATTTATAGTCACTTAAAGTGAAAACAAAAGGTAAAGTTTTCACCACAAGTTCTGCACTGGATGAACTATGGGCTTGCGGGGATAGAAATAGAGCACAGAGATGGAAATTGAAGGAAGTATCAGAAAAACAACGGAAGTCCTATTGAAAAGCGCACTCACAAAGATAATGCAGAACAGAGAGAGAGAGAGAGAGAGAGAGAGAGAGAGAGAGAGAGAGAGAGAGAGAGAGAGAGAGAGAGAGAGAGAGAGAGAGAGAGAGAGATAGATAGAGAGAGAGAAATAAATCAGTTCTACCATGGTACAAGAACCGCTTTAGAATAAATAAAAATAATTGAGAATTGGGAGTGAATACTCTAGATACAATGGAAAAAATGAGTTCCTCAAAGTATGTAATTTTCTCACCAAAGTAAAAAAACTATCAGGCCAGAAATCTATATTTTTCTCTCAAAGAAATGAGAGTCCAAACTGAATGGCTTTAAACAAGATGGTTCACTACACAAGAGAGCATTTAGCTCAGAGCTAGACTCGCAGGATGTTGCACGAGTCATTTAAAAAAGAATCAACAGGAGGTATTGTTAAAATAGAAAAAAAATCTGGTCTGGGGAAATGTGAAACAGACCTACTGGTATGTTGATTATTCATAAGATCACAGTGGCTCAGGAAATGGCCATTTGGCCAGTCAAGCCTATGTTGACTCCCGTAGACCTTTCTATTCAGTCCTGTTCATTCAATTTCCCCGTAGTCCAGTAAATTATTTCCCCCCCCCCCCCCCCCCCCCCCCCCCCTCTCTCGGGTCTATCCAATTTCTTTCAGAAAACTCGAAATGCTTCCATCAACCAAACTGGGAACAAGCTCGAGTTTTTAAACAACTACCGTGGCATTAGATAGGACTGTTCCCACCGCAAAGACCTTCTCAAGAATCCAACTGCAGGTAGACAATAAATCAAATAGTCTCAGCGACAATAACTTCAAAGTCTCATTGCATGTTAGTCACAGTTCAAGAACATTTTATAAAAAGAGAGCTCCTCTCTGCTCAGTCACATCTAACAGTTAATTATTATTTTCTTTCCACAGATAATCTACAGACGGAATGTAAAATGTGCCCTTACCACAGTGAAAAGCTTTTAAACAAAAACATAAGACGCTGAAGATGGGTTGGCAAAAGTTTAAACTTCTTTGTATAAAGAGAATTTTTTTTAAAAGAGACTTACGCAGTCTGGAAGACTTTAACAGCGGACTTAATGCATCTGCTCCACAAAAACCACTAATCCTACACAGTGCGATATCTCAATGGAGTCACAAGGTCTCCCAATAGAACAAGACTGTCTTACTTTGAGACATTTCTCTGAGCTGGCAAAACAGAAAGATATTAAGTTTCCTGTCTTGGGAATCAAGTCATGTACAACACAGAAACTATTTAAAGAACTGATAATCGGAGGACAATTTTTTTAAGATCCCTTTTTTCCAATTACGCATAGCTGTTTATTTTGTTCATTTTTGCAACAAATCAATTCATTGAACTAAGCTGTTCAGTTAAACATACCGCTTCGTTAATCCATCATAGTCATGCCTTGTAACAACTGAGAGATTAAACAGGTAACACTGTTCCTTTTCAAAATGACAAGACATTTTCATGCCGAGCTCCTTTCAATTCTGCTGCAAAATCTTGAGTCCTTCATAGCATCTGAGATCTGTCATTTTCTTAAAACAATGCATGCACCAATGCAATTCAAGTCATTTTATATTAACAAACTCGCAGTGAAGTTGAAATATTATAGATATGAATTGGACAAGAATGTTTTGGAATAATTTCTCTGTTTGAAGGATAGACACAAGGCCACACGTCATTTCTACCAAGGGCATGATGCTGCGCACAAAGTGATTTATATAACTACGCATGCATCTTTCTTTTTTATGAAGGAGAATCAATTTTCTTATTGGAAAGCTCTCTCTCTCTCTCCCGATGCAAAGGGCAGCACTGCGGTGCAGCTGGTAGAGCTGCTGCCTCACAGCACCAAACGCCCGGGTTCCATCCTGACCTCGGGTGTAGTCTGTGTGGAGTTTGCATGTTCTCCCTATGACCGCGTGGGTTTGCTCCAAATGCTCGCGTCCGAGGAAGGGTGTCAATCCGAAATGTCACCTATCCATTTTCTTTCCTGTATCAGTCTTTGAAACACCAATGAGTATGAAGCCAACCCCACTTTTAAAGGAAACCCTTCATCCCAGGAGCCAACCTCAACTCCATTTCAATCATATCCCTCCTTAAATAAGGAAATCAAAACCACAACCAGCGCTTCAGTCACAGCCAGTGGGCGGCATAGTTGTGCAGCTTGAAGAGCCACTGTCTCACTGCCCAGAGACCCAAGTTCTATCCTGGCCTTGGGTGGTGTCCGTGTGGAGTTTGCACGTTTTCTCTGTGACCGTACAGGTTCCCTCCGGGTGATCCAGTATCCTCCCACATCCCAAAGCAGGTTAATTAGCCTCTGTTAATAGACCCTGGTGTGTAGGGAGTGAGAAAGTGGGACAACATGGAATTAGTGAGAGCTGGTGATCGATAGTCGGCGTGGATTAAGTGGGATGAAGGGCTGCTGTCTCAGTCCCAAACTTTTCACCCTGTACACACACGACTGTGTCTCCACCCAGGAAAACACCATCATTATTAAGTATGCGGATGATACCACCATCCTGGGCCTCATCAAGGGGGGGGACGAGTCGGGCTACAGGAGTCTGGTGAACGACATTCTTGCCTATGGTGAGGTGAACGACCTAAGCCTCAACACAGACAAGACAAAAGAAATAATAATGGACTTCAGAAAAAATCCACCCCCCCTGCAGCCCCTCATCATCAAGGGGACTGTGGTGGAGAGGGCTGACAGTTACAGATACCTGGGACTACAAATAACATCAGATCTGAACTGGACTTTGAACACTGCAGCCACAGTGAAAAAAGCCCAGCAGAGACTGTACTTCATCAGGCTGCTCAGAAAAGCTGGTCTGCACTGTCGCCCTCTCACCCAGGTCTACAAAGGACTGGTAGAGAGCATCCTCACCACAGGCATCACGGTGTGGTATGGAAACACCACACAGATAGAGAGGAAGGCTCTACAAAGAGTCATAAAGACTGCTGAGAGGATTATCAGAACTGAACTCCCCTCCATGGACACAATCTACACACAGCGCTGTCAAAAAAGAGCAGGGAGAATCATTAGAGACACACTACATCCAGCTCACTCCCTGCTCAAACACAAAAACTGCACATACAACCTCAGGCACAGACGAGCGGACAGTATCGCCACAAAAAGAACACGCTTTTTTAAGAGCTTCTTCCCTGCAACAGTGAGACTCTTGGCCAAAACACAACAAAATGAACTGATGTCCTGATATAGTGTTTGTGCAAGCTACAATGCTCTATGTGTCTTCTGTGTGTCTTTTTAAATTTTTTTTAAATTTAAAAATTTTTAATTTAAATTTTTTAACGTAACTTGACTCTCTGAATAGCCGCACAAGAGTTCCTATGTGTGTAAGCACAAATGGTAAATAAAGTTTTTGACCTTTGACCTTTTGAACCAGCGATTACCGCGTACACTAGCCTACACACACTAGGGGCAATTTTACTACCTACCAAAGCCAATCAACCTACAAACCTGTACATCTTTGGTGTGTGGGAGGAAACCGGGGCACCCGGAGAAAACCCAAGCCGTCACAGGGTGAACGTACAAACTCCATACAGCCATCACCCGAAGTCAGGATCAAACCAGAATCTCTGGTGCTGTCAGGCAGCAACTCTACCATTGTGCCACTGTGCTGCCCCTTATACTCTGCCGTCCTGTGTGATTATATTCTAAAAATTGCCTTACTACATAGGTTTTGTTCAAGAAAAGAGTGCATTCATTCACAGAATATTGCTGTTCCTGAGAAGCCCATAATTTATTGTCTATCAATGCCACAAGGCTCAGCGCTGGGACCCCAATTATTTACAATACGATTTATATGAAGGAACTAAATGTGACATAGACATAGAAAATATGTGCAGGGGGAGGCCGTTCGGCCCTTCGAGCCAGCACCGCCATTCATTGTGATCATGGCTGATTGTCCCCAATAAATAACCCATGCCTGACTTCTCCCCATATCCCTTGACTCCACTAGCCCCTAGAGCTCTATCTAATTCTCTCTTAAATTCATCTCCAAGTTTGTGGCAGTGAGAGCTGGGTGTCTGTGTGAGCTGCGAGGAGGATGGTACGAGGCTGTAGGGTGGCGTAGATAGGTTGGGTGAGTGGGCAGATGCGTGGCAGATGCAGTATAATGTGGATAAATGTGACATTATCCATTTTGGTGGCAAAAACAGGAAGGCAGATTATTATCTGAATGGTGTCAGATTAGGAAAAGGGGATGTGATGTACATGCAAATGTGCCTGTGCCTCGTGACTGAGGTCAGGTGACCTTCTAGAAGTTTCCGTTGGTTGTTCAGATTAAAATCTTACTTACAAGATGGCGGATGTGTATTCATTGTGCGAGTCACAACAGGGCCTTACAGAGAACATTACATGGTGTCAACGTAAAAACCCCCCAAAAAAAACTAAAGAAAAGAATGGCAGGAGTCAAGCCTCCAGGGCCACTCTCCATGCAAGGAAGCTGGCCAAGAATTATAAGGACTGGATAAGGGCATTCCAGCTGTACAAGACGGCAACAGAACTGACAGGTAAGCCTGAAAAGATTTGGTGTGCAACATTTCTCCACGTGGCTGGACCAGCAGCTCAGGAACTTTATGAGACCTTTCGGTTCACCCCTGAGGAAAGTGACAAAATACAACCGCTGAAGAATAAGTTCCAGACATACTGTGAACCAAAAAATAACTTAACTGTCACAAGATACTTATTTAATACACGTAATCAGCGGCGAGGGGAGACCTTCTCCAGCTACCCGACTGCAGTGAAGTCTTTAGCTAATGATTGTGAGTTTGGCATTATACGTGACTCGTTGCTGCGAGACAGAATTGTCTGCGGCATCACCAGCCAGCTGCTCCGGGAGAAACGTCCACAATGCGATGATTCAACACTGGAAAAATGCAGTGACGTGTATGATCGCAGAAGCATCAGCCGAGCACGTGAAGCAGATTGCCCCAACCGCCATCGACACCGAAGAGACAGTGGATGATGTGAAACGGGACAGCGCCAGTCGGCCATGGGGCCAAGGCAGGGATTCGTGACCCAGACAGCCACAGACAGAAATCCGTGATTTGGGCAAGGATACCGTCTGCCGGTCATGCAACCGCGGCCATAAAGGCAACGACTGCCCCGCTCAGTACATGAGATGTTATACCTGCGGAGAGATTGGACATCTTTCCAGATCCCCCGACTGCCCGGTAAATAGAGCGCCCAACAGCCGCCCACGTCCCCGACAACATGACCGGCGAATCAGACAAAAGGCCGGGGACTGGAGCCGTGACGTCCGCGACATCGATTTCCAGATGAACACTTCACCGCTGCCTGAACCAGTGGACGACGACATTGATGTATTCTACATTGACGCCGTGATTCACGTCGTTATTGAGTCGACACGTGAATGGGGACAGATGTGCGGCATCAACAATGTGAACATTGAGTTCAAACTTGACTCTGGCGCTCAAGTGGACATCCTGCCAGAGCACTTGTTCAGAAAGACTGGTCTTGCCCTACTGAAGACGAACGTGACACTGAGGTCATACTCTGGACATACAATGAAGCCTGTGGGGCAGGCAAAGGGGAACGTCAAAGTAGGTAAGAAAGAATATAGGGCTGTCTTTCAAATAGTGGAGGGGAATGTGAAACCCATATTTGGGAAACTAACGTGTGAAAAGTTAGGGCTTCTTGTGCGAAAGGAGGCGGTTGATGGCATGAGTGCGAGCCCATCGTACACTGCGAGGATCATTGAGGAAAACCGCGATATTTTCTAAGGGCTGGGAAGGCTAAAAAGACATGAGTACACCATAGCGCTGCAAGAGAACATAAACATCCACCACAACGACTACCCCACATTCCTCACTGTGATGGAAGGCAATAAAGTCTTATCTTCTTATTCTTATGAATCTTATAGAAACATATAAGGTTCTTAAGGGATTGGACAGGCTAGACGCAGGATGTTCCCGATGTTGGGGAGTCCAGAACCAGGGGTCACAGTTTAAGAATAAGGGGCAGGCCATTTAAGACTGAGATGAGGAAAAACCTTTTCACCCAGAGAGTTGTGAATCTGTGGAATTCTCTGCCACAGAAGGCAGTGGAGGCCAATTCACTGGATGTCTTCAAGAGAGAGTTAGATTTAACTCTTAGGGCTAAAGGAATCAAGGGATATGGGGAAAAAGCAGGAACGGGGTACTAATTTGGGACGATCAGCCATGATCATATTGAATGGCAGTGCTGGCTCGAAGGGCCGAATGGACTACTCCTGCACCCATTTTCTATGTTTCTATTCCCATTTTTTTCCCCATCTCCAGTTACCTCAAGCTGATTGACCTGCCACCCACTTCAGAGGAGGGGTCTCTGGGTAGTGGGGAGAGCTGATAAAAAGTATATAAAATGATCAGAGGCACAAATAGGGTAAACACTCAGAAACCTTTTCCCCAGGGTGAAAAAAAAGAGCAAATTCTAGTGGGCATAGCTTAGTAAGAGATGTAAAATTTAAATTTAAAGCAGGTATGCTAAAACAGGGGACTGTTTTTTTTTTAACAGAGAATGGTGAAAGCCTAGAACATGCTGCTGGGAGTGGTGGTTGAGGCGGATACAATAGTGGCATTTAAGAAGACTTTTAGATAGGTGTATGGATAAGCAGGGAATGGAGAGGTATGTGTTCAAGAAGGAACTGTAGATGCTGGAAAATCGAAGGTAGACAAAAATGCTGGACAAACTCAGCGGGTGCAGCAGCATCTATGGAGCGAAGAAAATAGAAGTCTGAAGAAGGGTTTCGGCCCGAAACGTTGCCTTTTTCCTTCGCTCCATAGATGCTGCCGCACCCGCTGAGTTTCTCCAGCATTTTTGTCTACAAAGGAGGTATATGTACTATGGCAATAATCTCACTGATCTATGTGCAAAATAATGTACTTTAATGTACCATGGTACACGTGACAATAAAAGAACCATTGAACCATGTGCAGGCAGATAAGAGTCGGTTTCGGCACACACATTATGGGCCGAAGGGCCTGTTTTTGTGCTGTAATGTTCTATGTTCAGTATTACAATACTTTGCTGAACAGGTGGAGTCACATATAGGACAGATCAGATGAGGATTTGCTTCCTCTTCTTTCAAGTGACCCAGACTGCATTTTTCAACAATCTATTGAACCTATTTTAGCTTCTTAACTCTGGGTGTATTTAATTAGCTACATATAAATTAATTGCGATCATCAACCAAAGCTTCTGAATAGCTAGCCCAGTGCTAGAACCATGATACTAACAAACTATATCACTGCCCACTGCAACTGGCCTCTTGTTAAAACTTGTCCATAGGCATGTTTTATTTTAAACATGCCTCGAGTGGCTGAAAACAAGGCTTAAAATGGTATGTTTTAAGAGCCAAAGGCTTACATGGGTCATAGGTGCTTCAGTAACGTATCCACGGAGCTGGGAAGATCAAATCGCACATACGCTATATCCCTAACTAAAGTTATCAAATTTCATCAGACCAGTTAAAGATATGTCGCGTTAATGGAGAGCTTTTCCAAATGGAATCCATCTCCAGTTTCCAAGTAATGTTGATTCTAAAACTATTTACGCAAATTAAATTTAAACCCATGGCTGGAGGTCTGCCGTCTGTAAAGAACAGCTGAAGTCTGTCCCGGCAGAGATATCCTTGAGGATCAAGTCTCCGCTGGAAGGAACTGTTTGGATCACTTTCAGCTTCCATTATAAATACAGCCATTGCCAAAATATACAATCATTTTACAACACAGACAATGGACATTAAATCCATCATATCTATCACCACTCCCTAGAATTGTTATCTTCTTAGCTCTGCTCCACTTATCCATGGCATTAACACATTTTCAGGGCTGCCAACATTGGGTGAGAGCTGGGAGTGAGAAACTACGAGAAACCAAGCCCGAGGAAGCATAGCCACCGGGGGGGGGGGGGGGGGGGGGGGGGGGGGGGGTGGGAGGTGGGTAAAAACAGAATATGTCAGACATCCTCAGCAGGCAGCATCTGTGGAAAGAGAAACCAAGCTAATGTTTCAGGTTTAAGGCTTTCCATCAGAACTACTGCATCAGCGGTAGAGCTGCTGCCTTACAGTACCAGAGACCCGGGTTCGATCCTGACTATGGGTGCTATCAGTGTGGAGTTTATATATTCTCCCTGTGACAGCTTGGGCTTTCTCTGGATGCTTCAGTTTCCTGGCACATTCCAAAGATGTGCAGGTTTGTAGTTTAATTGGCTTCTGTAAATTGCCCCTAGTGTATAAGATGCGAACATGGGATAACATCGACCTATTGTGAATGGGTGATTGCTGGTCGGCATGTACTTGGTGGGCCGAAGGGCCTGTTTCCACACTGTATTTCTAAACTAAACAAAAAATTGAACAGGGACATCGAGTTGCAGAGAAGGTGGGATAGGTATGGCCAGGGGAGCATCCCCAAGAAGAAGCCCAGAGTTGTTGTGGAAATTAACTGGAGATGGAGTTATCCAGTTGGTCGAATAATGTAGAGAGAAAAACCATGAATTCACTGCGGTGGGATTCAACTCTGGATTATTACAAACTTAATGCCAGTGATTACATGATCCACATACACTGCGATCAAAATTTGTAACAAGGAACATTTGAAAATATTTGGACAAATACACTGATAGGACAGGTTTAAAGGGATATGGGCCAAAACACAGCCAGGTGGGACTAGTGTAGATGGGGCATGTTGGTCAGTGTGGGCATGTTGAGCCAAAGGGCCTGTTCCCATGCAGTATGACTAACTCCAAGGTACTTGAGGACTAATATCAAATTATGCAGGAGGAATGAAATAAAAAGTGTTAAACACTGAAGAAAGTTGTACAGAGAATGTAATATGTTAACATAATTTTTGTACCAATGCATTGCACTCACTTCTAATAAATAAAATAATTTTTTTTTTTAAAACACTGAAGAAGGAAGCAGAAGATAGAAGCTAACCTAACTATCTTAAGTTAACTTTTATCTTCTAGTATTATATGGAGCCCATGCAGGCAAAGGTGATTAGTTTAACTGAGCAACATGTTCGGTACGGACATTGTGAACCAAAGTGCTTGACCCTGTGCTGTACTGTTCTTTACTCTCTGTCACAGAATAAGATTCATACAGCATGGAAACAGGCCCTTCGGCCAAACTTGCCCATACCAACAAAGATACCCCATCAATACCAGTCCCACCTGGTCATTTTTGGCCCATCTCCCACTAAACCTTTCCTATCCATGTACCCGTCCAAATGTCTTTCAAATGTTGTATACAGCGCCAGAGACCTGGGTGAAATCCTGACTACGGGTGCTGTCTGTACGGAGTTTCGTTCTACCCGTGACAGCGTACGCTTTCTCTGGGTGGCCGGTTTCCTCCCACACTCCAAAGACATGCAGGTGTGTAAGTTAATTGGCCTCTGTAAATGGCAAAATGTCCCCAGTGTGCAGGATAGTGCTAATGTACAGGGACTGCTGGTCGACGCAGACTCAGTGGCCCAAAGGGCCTGTTTCCATGCAATATCTCTGAATTAAACTTGAGGATGGGACCATTACACGAAATCCCAGGCAGAGTCTGAACCTTTACAATTAAAATTTAAGCAATGACTCAAAGGCCACATGGACATTAAATACAACAAATAAAGAATCAGGCAACTCACATGGTTTCTGCTCTTTAGGTCACTTGTATCACCTTCCTTGCTTTCTCTCTTTTAAAGAATTAACCACCAAGTGTGAAGCTTTGTTCCAGAAAGTTGCAAGCCCTCCAATCACTGGTATCGAGAAAAGATACGAGATGTTGGCATGCGTAATTTTGCAAATAATCAGGAAGTTTTTTTTTTGTACAGAAAAAAGTCCCCATCCTTCCAATTAATAATAATATTGGGGATATACCAGCGGATATGGAAAGGGAACCAAGGTCTAGTTCCTTCACATGCAAATATTTAACTCAATCTGAAGCAGTATTTTCCAAACTGTCCAAGACTTCACGAGACACAATAGCAATCAGAATCTATATTGCTGTCAGTACTCTATTGTGCCCCGGTTTCAATCTGATGCTTTGTTTTGTTAATGGTGTCTGTCACAACACAGCATGTGTAGGAAGGAACTGCACATGATGGTTTATACCAAAGATAGACTCAAAGTGCTGGAGTTGACTCAGCAAGTCAGGCAGCATCTCTGAAAAAAAGGAATAGGTGACGAGAAGGCCGAGACACTTCTTCAGACTTCAGGCTTCGACTGTTTCCACAAAGCATAGTGCATTGGCTATTTTTAAAGCAGAGATTGATAGATTCATGATTAGTAAGGGTGTCAAGGGTTAGGAGAATGGGGTTGAGAGGGGAAAAACAGATCAGCCTTGATTGAATGGCAGAGTAGACTCCATGGGCTAATTCTGCACCTCGGTCTAATGGTCTTATGAACTCCAGTCTCCTCAGCATGGCCAGTTAGCATTTTTTTGCTGAACCCCAGTTCAATGTGTGGCAGGGCAGCGGTTTTACAAAGGATTTGTAGCCGATTTGCCCATCGTCTCTCCTGCACCAGATGCTGCTTGTCACAGATCAGAGTTACATTTTAATTATTCCTTTACACGTGGGTATGATCAAAAGAAATAAAAGTATTGCCCCACCACAAAGAAGAATTTGTCAGTGCGAACTGAGGAAACATGGTTTGCAGGTTTTGCCTACAGCGATCAGATTGGTGCTTACTCCCAACCTTACATTCTAACCTTTGGCCTCTCCTGCAGGGCTGGAGCAAGACATTCACTGTCCCTCCCTTGACCTTCGACCCCTCAACACCGGGTCATCATCACAGCCCTCGCCCCCTCCCCCAACTTGAAACTCCCCACCCCAGCCCGAGCAAGGACATCGTTGTTTTGCAGCCTCATTCCTTCAAGGTGGGATGAGTGATATACATGTCCCAATACATCCTCCAGTCCCTCACCTGCACAGTGGCGCAGCGGCAGAGTTGCTGCCTTACAGCGGCAGAGACCCAGATTCAATCCTGACTACAGGTGCTGCATGTATGGAGATTGTATGATCTCCCTGTGACCATGCGGGTTTTCTCCGGGTGCTCCAGTATCCTCCAACACTCCAAAGATGTGCAGGTTTGTAGGTTAATTGGCTTCTGTAAATATCCCTAACCGGTAGGATAGAATTAGTGTATGAGGATCACTGATCAGCACAGACTGGATGGGTCAAAGGGCCTGTTTCCACAATGTTTCTCTAAAACTAAAACCTCAGACCAAAACACCCCATATGAATGAGGTGGATTGGAGGGTAGCTAATGTTTTCCCACATTTCGAGAAAGGAGGGAGAGAGAAAGCAGGAAATTATAGGCCAGTTAGCCTGACATCGGTGGTGTGGAAGGTTGCTGGAGTCGATTATCAAGGATGTAATAGCGGCACATTTGGATAGCAGTAACAGGATCGGTCCAAGTCAGCATGGATTTACGAAGGGGAAATCATGCTTGACAAATCTTCTGGAATTTTTTGATGATGTAACAAATAAAATGGACAAGGGAGAGCCAGTGGATGTAGTGTACCTGGACTTTCAGATAGCCTTTGATAAGGTCCCACACAGGAGATTGGTGGGCAAAATTAGAGCACATGGCATTGGGGGTAGGGTATTGCCATGGATAGAAAATTGGTTGGCAGACAGGAAACAAAGAGTAGGGATCAACGGTACACAAAATTGCTGGGGAAACTCAGCGGGTGCAGCAGCATCTATGGAGTGAAGGAAATAGGCGACGTTTCGGGCCGAAACCCTTCTTCAGACTTCAGTAGGGATCAACGGGTCCTTTTAAGAATGGCAGGCAGTGACTAGTGGGATACCGCAAGGCTCGGTGCTGGGACCGCAGCTATTTACAATATGCATTAATGATTTAGATGAAGGAATTAAAAGTAACATTAGCAAATTTGCAGATGGCACAAAACTGGGTGGCAGTGTGAACTGTGAAGAGGATGCTGTAAGGATGCAGGATGACTTGGACAGGTTGGGTAAGTGGGTAGAAGCATGGCAGATGCAGTATAATGTGGATAAATGTGAGGTTATCCACTTTGCTGGCAAGAACGGGAAGCCAGATTATTATCTGAATGGTGTCAGGTTAGGAAAACGGAATGTACAACGAGATCTGGGTGTCCTTGTATATCAGTCACTAAAAGTAAGCATGCAAGTACAACAGGCAGTGAAGAAAGCTCATGGCATGTTGGCTTTCATAATGAGGAGTATAGGTGCAAATAGGTCCTTCTGCAGTTGTACACGGCCCTGATGAGACCACGCCTGGAGTATTGAGTGCAATTTTGGTCCCCTCATTTGAGGAAGGACATTCTTGCTATTGAGGGAGTGCAGCATAAGTTCACGAGGTTAATTCCCGGGCTGGCGGGACTGTCATATGATGAAAGAATGGAGCGACTGGGCTTGTGTTCACTGGAATTTAGAAGGATGAAAGGGAATCTTATAGAAATGTATAAAATTATTAAGGGATTGGACACACCAGATGCAGGAAACATGTTCCCGATGTTGGGGGATTACAAAACCAGGGGCCACAGTTTATGATAGCCATATAGAACTGAGATGAGGAAAACCTTTTCACACAGAGAGTTGTGAACTTGTGGAATTCTCTGCCTCAGAAGACAGTGGAGTCTGATTCACTGGTTGCATTCAAGAGAGTTGGATAGGGGTATGGGGAGAAGGCAGGAATAGGGTACTGAATGTGGATGATCAGCCATGATCACATTGAATGGCAGTGCTGGCTCAAAGGGCCTACTCCTGCACCTATTATCTATGTATCTATGAATGAAAGCCTCACACATTCAAATCCCTTTATTTAGGGTCTCTCCTCCATCCGAAATCCCAATTAAACAAAGATACCTTCACCAGCCCCATTACCAACAAAACCTAGCCATTCATGCCATTAGCTTTAAAGTGCCTATAAATCTGAAGCATTTGATTCCAAGATGTAGATGCTTATTAAAATCAATGCCAATTGTAAAATGGTAGTGAGATTATTGTTGCCATTTTGATGCCATCGCTACACCAATAACATTTTTTTTTAAACGTTCTATTGGCTTTAGGAGATCCTTTGATTGGTTTCCAATGTAATCACTAAAGGGATGACAGTCAAGAAACACCACACTGTTTTGCCAGCATTACATGATTGACGACTGACTTTCCCCAGAGTGAAACTAGATAATGGCCATTTCTTCATTACTTTGGAAATTTGAATGGGCATTACCCCACTTGAAGGACCTTTGCATAATGTCCACATCTGTCACATGCAGATGATGTCATTCACAGTCCAATGTTCTTCTGGGAAATTACATAGACCTCCTAGTCCAAGGAATGATTGGGAATGTCAGTGGGAACTCCCAGGATAACTATTCTTTTCCAATGCAGCTCTGAATTGGCAGTCTGATAAGGTTGGCCCTCTTTATTTTGATAACTTTTCTATAGATGCTTCGTGGAAGTATCCTATCAAGATACATCACAATTTGGTTTGACAATAGACTGCATGAAATTGCAGAAAGTTATGGATGTAGCCTGTCCAATGACTCCATCTACACTTCACACTGCCTTGAGAAAGCACCCAACATAATCAAGGACTATTTTTGCCGAGTCATTTCCTCTTCTCCCCTTTCCAATTGTCAGAAGATAAAAAGCTTAAAAGCACATACCACCAGATTCAGGAACAGCTTCTTCCTTGTTGTGATCAGACGACTGAATGGTCCTCACATAAGCTAGGGTATAAAACCAATCGGCCAACCTATCTCATTGAAAATCCTGCACTTACTTTGTATCTGTACTGACTCTGCTACTGTCATGCTGTGATGTTGTAGCACTATATCCTGTGCCCTGGTATTTTTCTCTTTCGCTTTGCACAACCTGTTATACTTGCATATAGCTTGAATGTACTCATTTGACTGGATAGTACGCAAACAAAATATTTCACTATATCTAGCCCAGTACTTGCGACAACAGTAAACCGATACCAATCCAAATACCAAAACTAATTCTGTTTCTCTTTCTATTAATGCTGCCTGACTTGTTGGGTATTTCCAACATTTTCTGCTTTTTGATTCATGTTACCCGAATCTGCAGAGTTATTTGTTATTATTCATTAAATGAATTGATAGTCTGACATGTAGGCATAATTGATGTGTCAAAAGCACACCAACATAGACAAAATGAAAACAAATAAATATGTGAATCTATCAACAAGTCACGATTCCGGGTGTAAGAAAGCGTATCCACATTTCCGAAAGGAACATCAGAAAGCTTATGATTCGCAGTTCTTCCAAAACCTGCTTTAAAGGAGCACAAACACATTAAGAACATTTCCGCTTTTACTCGTCAGAGTGTTTCAAAGAAACCTTTTTTCTCCCTCACAAATTTCACATGATAAACTGAACATGAATCATTACACAGGGTAAATTCCTGAAATATGACAGACAGGGATTATCTTTGGAAGCAAGCCAAATCAATTCATTGAGAAATTAGTCAGGCTACAATGCCCTTTATTATACAATAAATCGAATTGTACATTGTCTCGTTCCACACAGATGTTTAAGACGAATGCCACGAAAAGTCATAGTCGTCCAGATGCCCTTCAGCCCACTTTGTCTCTAGACTTTACAGATACAATGCGGAAAAGCGCCCTTTGGCCCACCGAGTCCGCGCTGACCAGTGTTAATCCCGTACACTAGCACTATCCAACACACAAGGGACAATTTACAATTTTTACCACAGCCCATTAACCTACAAAACTGTACGTCTTTGGAGTGTGGGAGGAAACCGGAGCATCTGGAGAAAACCCACAAGGTCACAGGGAGAACATATAAACTCCGTACAGACAGCACCCGTAGTCAGGATCAAACCCTGGTCTCTGGCGCTGTAAGGCAGCAGTTCCACCAGAGCTTTGATCAGAAAATGAATAAATATTTGATTCGGAGAACGTAGTGCAGTGGGATCTTCAACCACAACACCCACAGTATCAACCAGATGTAGGCATCACTAGCAATATAGCGCTCCTTCAGTACCACACCAATGTACCAACCTAGATTAGTCATATAACACAGAAACAAGCCCTTCAGCCCAACCCATCTATGCCAACCAGGATGCCCCATCTAAGCTAGTCCCATTTGCCTGCACTTGGCCCATAACCCTCTAAACCTATCCAATCCATGCACCCGTCCAAGCGTCTTTTAAATGTGGTTATAGTACCTGCCTCAACTACCTCCTCTGGTAGCTCACTACATTTACCCACCACCCTCCGAGTGAAAAAAAGTTGCCTCTCCGTTCCCTTTGAAATCTTTCCCCTCTCACCTTAAACCTATGTCCTCTGATTCTTGATTCCCCCACCCTGGGCAAAAGACTCTGTGCATTCACCCTATCAATTCCCCTTATGATACTATACATCTCTATAGGATCATCCCTTAGCCTCCTGCGCTCAAGATGTAATGTCTTAGCTTGCCCGGTCTCTCCCTATAGCTTCGGGCCTTGAGTCCTGGCAACATCTTCATTAATCTTCTATGCGCTCTTTCCAGCTTAACGTCATCGTTCCTATAGCAGGGTGACCAAAACTGAACATAGTATTCCAAATGCAGCCTCAACAGTTGTCAATCTTTGCTGCACTCTTTGTCTCTGACCTTGGCACAAAAAATAGATCCTTCCACTTTAACATCCAACGTGACCTAATAACCTAGATATCATCTCCTAATCTGATCTGCTATTTCAATTCCAAACCATTATTAACCCAGAGAAGGTTCAAGTTCAAGTGAGTTTATTGTCATGTGTCCCTGTATAGGACAATGAAATTCTTGCTTTGCTTAAGCACACAAGGTCGAGTCGCAAGTAGATGAAGGTGGAGTCGCAGGTAGATAAGGTGGTCAAAAAAGGCTTTTGGCACTTTGACCTTCATCAGTCAGAGTATTGAGTATAGAAGTTGGGAGGTCATGTTGCAGTTGTGCAAGACGTTAGTGAGACCGCATTTAGAATATTGTGTTCAGTTCTGAGCACCATGTTAGTGGAAAGATATTGTCAAGCTTGAAAGGGTTCAGAAAAGATTTACGAGGATGTTACCAGGACTAGAGGGTGTGAGCTGTAGGGAGAGGTTGCATAGGCTGGGCCTCTATTCCATGGAGTGCAGGAGGATAAGGGGAGATCTTATAGAGGTATACAAAATTATGAGAGGAATAGATTGGGTAGATGCACAGAGTCGCCCAGCGCAGGGGAATTGAGGACCAAAGGACATAGGTTCAAGGTGAAGGGGAAAAGATTTAATAGGAATCCGAGGCATAACATTTTCCACACAAAGAGTGGTGGGTGAATGGAACAAGCTGCCAGAGGGAGTAGTTGAGGCTGGGACTATCCCATCAATTAAGAAACAATTAGACAGTTAGACAGTTGGATAGGACAGGTTTGGAGGGATATGGACCAAGCGCAGGCAAGAGGGACTAGTGTAGCTGGGACATTGTTGGCCGGTGTGGGCGAGCTGGGCCAAAGTGCCTGTTTCCACACTGTATCATTCTTAACTCTACGACTCTATGGTGGTGGAGGGTGAGGCCTCACAATATTTAATAAGTATTTAGATGAACACTTGGAATGCCACGGCATCAAAGACAACTGAACAAGTCTAAATAAGTATTTGCTGTCCCCCCCCCCCCCCTTGCTATGATGGGCTAGCGGGTCTATTTCCGTGCAGTTTAATGTTGCACATCATAAAGTCAATGTCATCCCAATGTATGTTCAATCCTATCAATGCCAAGCTGCTCCCCGCATAAATTCTAACTCATCCAAATCCATTCCACCCTTTTCCTAACCCATGCGAGATCCCAGACCTAGTAATCTGCTGTGGTTCCCCGTTAAAATGCAGAGATCCCGATCAGAATCCCAATCCTGCTCCACTAAGTGATCCCAATATTTGAAACTCAACTCTGTCCCCCTCCCCCAGCCTCGTGTACTTGCTCTGACATTATTGAAATTCAAGTCCACTGAATAATTCCTTCTCCTTCTGCTCTGTCATGGTTGTCATTACACAAACTCTCATGCAGCTTGTCAAGAGGCTTTGAAATTCCCTTGCTCTACTTCCAACATCAGAACCCTTTCTCTTCAATCAGATTTTGGGCATCACGCTTGACCTGTTAAGGCACCATATCGTCTGCTCCGTTCATGCAGGAGAATGTTAAAGTTTCCAACGTGCTGTCTGAGAAAAAGCTAAATTTCTTCCAGTTTCCTTGCCTCTTGTCCAAGAGTGCAAGCAATAACAGCAAGAAGATGAATTGATCATGTCCATTATAAGTTCCCCTGGGAACATTACTTAAAGGAGACTAGCGACAAAAAAGAGGTGGGAGTGGAAGGCACCATTTCCTGAGAGGCTTTGTGAACTTCTGAGTTGTTACAACAAAACATTTACTTTCCGTCTGCTCTTTCAGTCTAGATGAAGGGTCACAACCCAAAACGCCAACTGTCCATTTCCCTCCACAGATACTGCCTGATACTTGCCGAGTTCTTCCAACTGCTCTCCATTTTTAATATAACAAAGGAGTTCTCAATAGTTCTTCTGATGTTGTAAATATCATAACTTGTCACGGTGGGGATGAATCCATAACCTGAGTTTGAGTTTAGCTTTGTTTAGTTTATAGACCATAGACAATAGGTGCAGGAGTAGGCCATTCGGCCTTTCAAGCCGGCACCGCCATTCACTGTTCACATTCACTCATCCTCAATCAGTACCCTGTTCCTGCCTTCTCCCCATATCCCTTGACTCCTTTAAGAGGAGTCAAGCTATGTTTAAGAGCTCTATCTACCTCTCTCTTGAAAGCATCCAGAGAATTGGCCTCCACTGCCTTCTGAGGCAGAAAATTCACCCTCTGTGTGAAAAAGTTTATCCTCATCTCCGTTCTAAATGGCTGACCGCTTATTCTTAAACTGTGGCCCCTGGTTCTGGATTCCCCCAACATCGGGAACACGTTTCCTGCCTCTAGCGTGGCCAAACCCTTAATAATCTTATATGTTTCAATAAGTTCCCCTCTCATGCTTCTAAATTCCAAAGTATACAAGCCCAGCCGCTCCATTCTATCAACATATGACAGAGCCGCCATCCCGGGAATTAACCTCGTAAACCTACGCTGCACTCCCTCAATAGCAAGAATGTTTTTCCTCAAATTAGACCAAAACTGCACACAATACTCCAGGTGTGGTCTCACTAGGGCCCTGTACAACTGCAGAAGGACCTCTTTGCTCCAATACTCAACTCCTCTTGTTACAAAGGCCAACATGCCATTCGCTTTCTTCAATGCCTGCTGTACCTGCATGCTTACTTTCATTGACTGGTGAACAAGGAATCCCAGATCTCGTTGTACTTCCCTTTTCCCAACTTGACTGGTTGCTGGTCCAAACACCACAAGTCAACTGTTCCCTCTACTGTTTGCAAATGAATTGGCTGCTATATAACTGCACCCTTACTTTTATCTCCAGCACAAATATATTAAAACATCCTAAGCCAAACTAAATTATGTAGTGTAGCACAAACAACAATAATAAGGTAAGCTTTAAGAAGGACTTAAAAGGAGATGCATCGTTGAGGGCTAGAGGGAATTAGGAAAATAATTCCAGAGAGTGGCAGCTGGTTATCGAAGTCACAAGCACTAAATGTTCAAAAAATACAGAAGAGGGCAGTTAGAGGAATAGCGATTCTCTGCAGGAATGAAAGTTAGAGAGGATGGAACAACACTAATGAACATATGGATAAGAATATTAAGAACAAGAGATACTGGCTGACTAATCGAGTATATCTAGTGTATCAGTATGAGTATAGGTATTGGTTTATTATTGTCACATGTACCAAGATACTATCCAGTCAAATCATGTTGTACATGAGTAAATTCAAGTTGTACACAGGTACAACAGGTAGTGCATAGAGAAAATTACCAGAGTGCAGTATATAATGTTACAGCGTTATAGTATTACAGCCACAAAGAAAGTGCAGAGGTCTCAATGACAAAAGCTGGGAGATCAGAACTCCACCCTTAGTTATAAGAGGACCATTCAGTAATTTGCTAACAGCGGTGTATCTGCAGAAGTTGGTAAAAGTTATTACATCAGGAGTAATGGAGTAAGGGTGACTCTAGAATAGCACAGCTTTGGATGAATTTATTTTCCAGGAGCGGAAAAAGCGAACGAGCAAGGTAACTAGTGAGATATTTGTGGCTTTCATAAGGAATTCATTTTTAGAGTGTTACTAGACATTTTAGTATTACAAACTACAAGATAAAATTTCAATCATGCCACAATGTTGTTAATACATTTTCAAGCCTACCCAGAGAACATCAACATTAATTCACTTTGTCTCCTTCAGTTCAGTTGGAGATAGTCAAAAATCCTTCACCTACATTTTCTTCACACGAGAGACACAGGTTCAAACAAATACTTGAGCCCCAGATGATAGCTCAGGTCTCAGTCAATTAAGATCTCTGAAAGGGAACACCACTGCCATCGTTCAGAAAGAGGATAATGTTAACAAATCTGTTAAATTCCAATATGGGAGAAGTTAGGGAAAGTACTGGTAAAATTACACAAAAATATCAAGTGTAACCCACTTAGCCCAATGAATCTATGTTGGTGCTTACTGTTAATGCGATTCCAATACCAATCTCTCTTTCGTTAACTAAAATATCAGAGTTCAGATTTGGGGGAGGGAGTGAATTTGCCAGGGAAGGAAAGGTATATGGAACAGCTAATCCACTGCTGAAATACTTATGCATGGACCGAGAAATAAATGGACTTGAAATCTTATCATCTCAAAATCACTTCCCTTTTTACTAAGGTTGATCAAGCAGATATAAAGGGCACTATGCAATGATTTTTGCACTTGGATCATCAGAAATTGGGATGTTACTACCAGGGTAGACACAAGTGGGAGTAACTCAGCGGGACAGGCAGCATCTTTGGAGAGAAGGAAATGGATGACATTTTGGGTCGAGACCCTTCTTGAGACTGAACCCTGTTACTATCAGGGCCCTGATCTCCACATGGCAGGAATTCAATTTCAATAATTGCATGGATATCTATACGTATCCATCTTCTCCAGAGATGCTACCTGACCAACTGAGTTAATTCAGCAATTTGTATTTTTTTGTCACCCAGCACCTACAGTTCCTTGTGTGTGTATCTCTCACTCCCAGTTTAGTTTTAGTTTTTAGAGATTCAGTGTGGAAACAGGCACTTTGACCCACCGAGTCCACGCCGACCAGCAATCCCCATACACTAGGTCTATCCTATAGAGTGGGGACAATTTACAGAAGCCAATTAACCTCCATGTCTTTGGAATGCAGGAGGAAACCTGAGCACCTGGAGAAAACCCATGCGGATACAATGAGAATGTACAAACACCGTCCAGACAGTACCCGTAGTTAGCATCAAATCCGGTTCTCTGGTTCTGTAAGGCAGCAGCTCTACCGCTGCGCCACTCTACTGAGACGTGTCCATATCTTCACTGGCATGGATATATATCTAAATTACCCATTATATATCATGGTGACATTGACAGTGTAACTTCTTTTTACAGTATGCCCTTAAGATTCACTGTGAACATTTCAATTAGATCATTGGAACAAAAATGTAGCCACATGGGCAAGGACATTACTAATGTAATAGTCTAAAAGTGTCTGTCATCAAACCAGAACCATCTGCAGTGTGTTTGTTTAGTAATAATGAATTGGATTTACAATCAATTCAGGGAGATTTAAGAGATGTTTTAAGGGCCTGTCCCACTGTACGAGGTAATTCAAGTTCCCCCGAGTTTTCCCCTGATTCGAACTCGGAGAATGTCCGTAGCGGGTCCGTAGGAGTTCGTGGATGTCTCGTAGTGGCTCATACGCGTAAAAAGTAACCATTTTTTTACTCGTGGACATTTTTCACAATGTTGAAAAAAACGTCACAAGCTTACCGGATTTCACGAGTACCTACCGTTACTCGTACGAGCCGCTACGGGACATTCACGAACTCCTACGGACCCACTACGGACATTCTCCGAGTTCGAATCAGGGGAAAACTCGGGAGATCTCTTGATTTACCTCGTACAGTGGGACAGGCCCTTTAGTATCCATTGTGTCATGATAGTTGTTGCTCAACTGATCCATTACATTACTTGCATTGGTTATGCTGATTTGACTGTACTATTAATATGTGCACACATAACAGAATATAATGGATTATGTTACATTCAATTCAACCAACATGGTTTTGCACAAAATTAATAAATAAACAAAATTTATACAAAGTACGAATTTTAACTATGGATTTCAAGGGACTGCAACTTGAGACCCCAAGGATAACCTTTTAACTCACGCTTCTTCGGGAAAGCTTCCTTCCATTCAAGATAAACACATTCCACAATCCTGATACCGGCACTAAATTCCACAGCACTAAATACTTCCTTTTATTCCATTGTCCTGGCGTTCCCACCACCACAGGAGTTTTAATTACCTTGGGTTTTTTTTAAATGCAATACATAACTGAGTGCCACCATTCTACTGCCAAACTTTGGTTAGGGACAGATTATTCCAATCGCTTTGCTGTCGTGTTTGTTATTGGTTTTAATTACAGATGCTGAATGGCTGATTGAGTGACCTGGTATGTAGTCTTTTGAAACCCTAACCCAAAGTAAAAAATTTCAGGGAGATTAGCTTTGTGTTTATTGAGATTCAACTCTACAATTATCTGTATCTCTGATAACTTAGAGTTATTTATTTAAACCCAAAAATTCAATGATTAAAATAGGCAGCTTTAAATCCTTAAGAAATGGCATAAAAATCAATACCTTTAAATACTCCCAAAGATATCACTTATTGCAAAATCAATGTCACTAAAACAAATTATCTGGGTCATAAGTAAAATGTTATTTGTGGAATTCTGTAGTGCAAACATTGCGGTGAAAAGTACACTCACTAGTTGCAAAACAATTTCGGAAGTTTTGAAAGGCATTATGTAAGTACAAGTCTTTTCACATGTCCTGCACAAACATTACTGGTAATCAAATTTCCTATAGCTTTTTGGAAATTCACATTTTTAAATTATAAATTTATCATGAGCCTTTAACCTTCAGTTTTCTCCATGAACTTCCTGAGATGCTGACACCTCCAGGGTACACATCCATAGCTGGTGATCACTCTTCAGTACTTCACCCGAGCACGGGGGTCAAGGAAAAAGCATTAACAATGCGACCCTGTTTTCACCAATCTTTCCACCACCATGCACAAGAAGCACAAGAAGCGCAAGACAGACACCATTGTATGCAGATGCCGAGAAGTGCATTCAGCTCTGGCTGAACAACTTCTAATCTTGTGCGTGGACTTGAAGAAGAGGAAGAAGAAGAAGAAGAAGAAGAAGAAGACCCTAGCACGGTTACCAACCAAGTTTAGTTTAGTTTATTATTGTCACGTGTACCGAGGTTTAATTGGTGTGCTATCCAGTCAGAGAAAAGACTATACATGAATACAATCAAACCATCCATGGTGTACAGATAGAAGATAAAGGATGCACCCATTCAGTGCAAGATATAGAAACATAGACATAGAAACATAGAAAATAGGTGCAGGAGTAGGCCATTCGGCCCTTCGAGCCTGCACCGCCATTCAATAAGATCTTGGCTGATCATCCAACTCAGTATCCTGTACCTGCCTTCTCTCCATATCCCCGGGTCCCTTTAGCCACAAGGGCCACATCTAACTCCCTCTTAAATATAGCCAATGAACTGGCCACAACTACCTTCTGTGGCAGAGAATATATAACACTGAAGACCGATAAAGTCCGATTAAAGATAGATCAAAGGTTTCCAATGAGGTTGATGGGAGGTCAGGACCATATTCTAGCTGATGAGAGAACCGTTTGGTTGCCTAATAAAATCTGGGAAGAAACTGTTCCTGAATCTAGAGGTGTGCGTTTTCAAACTTCTACACCTCTTGCCCCGCGGGCGGCGCTGACCAACATCGCGGAGTCCTGCGACTCCGCCCGGCTCGGCCTGTGGACTTCGGGAGCCGCGGACTCCGGTGGGAGGCGGCTGATTTGGAAGTCCGGGCTGCTGAGGATGTTCTCCGTCGGGGTTCGGCGTCGGGGTTCCAACGTTCCCGGCGAGAGGGCCTGAGCATGGCGGCGACTGCGGGTGCTCGGTAGGCCCCGACCACGGGTGAACATCTGGGAAGATTGGTGGGGAGGCTGGCTGGACTATGGTACCTTCCTTAATTTTTGGTGCCGCTGTGGGGTTATGTTGTGTCGTGGACTTCTGTGTTTATGCTTTTTTTTATTTATTTTTTTTTTTTATTATTTATTTTTATCTTACATGACTAAGGAAAATCCATTTTGTTGTCTCTTATGAGAAAATGACAATAAATTGAATACAATACAATACAATATCAATCTTCACATTGACAGACTGATGACCATCTCCACAGCTCTGAGATGGACAATTCCAAAGAATTACAATTAAAGGAAAGTCTCCTCCTCATCATCACTTTAAAGGGGCGATTCCTTACTCTGATACACCCAAACGAGAAACAAATTCTGAGCGAGGCACAAAATGCTGGAGTAACTCAGCTGAACAGGCAGAATCTCTGGAGAGAAGGAATGGGTGACGTTTCAGGTCGAGATCATTCCTCAGACTTCTGAAGAAGGGTCTCGACCAGAAGTGTCACCCATTCCTTCTATCTATCTTTGATTTAAACCAACATCTGCAGTCCTTTCCAAAACGAATTCTGAGTATTTATCCAATTAATTCCCCTCAAATTATGTTTCACTCTTCGAAATTCCAATCAGTGAAGCCCAACCTGCTTTTCTCCTCTTCATATGTCAAGCTATTCATCCCAAGAATCAACCTAGTACATCCCTCATTAAATATGGAGACCAAAACCGCATACAGATGGTGTCTCACCAGCTCCCTGCAATGGTGCATCCAGACTTGTATACTTTTATATTCAAGACCCCATGCAATAAAGGCAATATTTCTATTTGCCTTCCTAACGACTTACCACTCCCACCTCTTTTTCAACTTTCATCCCCCCCCCACCCCCCCTACAATCAGTCTGAAGATCCCAACCAAAAACGTCACCTTATAAATATTGTCCATTGAAGTTGCCTGACCTGTCGAGTTACTCTGCCACTTTGTGTTTTACTGTTGATTATACCCGGGATTTTCTGCCAGTTTGATCCAGGGTCCTGCTACAGATCGCATCAGTCACTTCACCATTATAGAGAACAGCCATTAATTATTTCAATCTTGACACAAGCAAAAACAATTCTATGATGCTCTAAGGATATTTTTTTGACATTTTACTGCATAGAAATGTTTATCATTTATGTGGCAATAAGATCTGTACAATGAAGGATTGTTGATTAAAAAAAAATAATAATAAGTTGTGATCCACATTTTAAGAGTGGGGGTAGATGCATTTTTCGAAAGTTTAAGTATTCAAACTTATACTGAAATTTTGGAAAAATGAATCTACCCCCACTCTTAAAATGTGGATCACAAGCATGTCTGAGACGCTACATCTTGAAGATATGAGACTCGTCTTAGCAGGAAAATCAGAGCAATTTTCAAAGATATGGTCTTCTTTCATTGATTCACTACAAGGATAGTATGGTGCAACACAACTTCGGAATTAAACCGATTTACGGACAGGGTGATGAGTGTGGTGAGAAATGAAACAGGTATATCAATACGTTTTGGGGTTTTTTTTAAATTATTTTTCGTTTTTGTCTTCTTATTTATTTATTTTTAAGTTTTTACTTACTCACTCTTTGACTACACTCTTTGGTAGTTTAGGGGTTTACACATTCACTATTTCTTTCACTTGCTCTCTTTTTCTATTTCATTTTTGTCAAAATTAAAATGGAAGATGTACAATAAATGTATTTTGTCATAAGCCGCGGTAAAAAAAATTTATATATATATATATTATAATAATAAATGATAGTTTCAAAGAAACTTTGGCCTCCAACAGACATGTGCTCCCGGGTAGGAATAACATCACTTCAAATGAAAGAAAACAGAACCCGAGGGAAATGCAGGAGGATTAGAGCCGTTTGAATGGAAATGAGCTCTCGGCAAAGCACGCCGAGGATCCTTTGGGAAATATGGAAAGACCATTACAGTCTCACTTGACTGATTGAACCATGACATCATTCTACTTAAATGCTTCCCATTTTTTACAAAAAAGGCAGATGACATGCACATTATTTTTCCAGACCCAGTATGACACATATATTTCAAAGCTCTTTTTGCGGGCCTTTTCCCCAGTGAACAGCCTATAAAAAATATCTGGATTTGTGTTGTCTGCACTGTGGATGAATTATTGATGTCCACACAGTTACTACTTTTCAACTAGGAGGCCATAAAAAGTGCTCCAATTAGTAAACTTGCACGAATCCAGACGTATGCTAATGATACCATTAAGTTATTGGTTCATTTGCAGCTTTTCATATGTTAAGCTACAATGCGGTGCCTGGACAAGCTTGGTTGTTGCATCCTTAACAAAACAGCCAAGAGTTACAGCAGATGAAAGTGCTCCAAGTAGCCCTTGACACAGAAATCTGCTCAGCTATTCTAATATCTTCCAAATATTTGGAGCAAAATCTTTCATCCTGTGACAGTTGGGAACCATCAGCTGAAGATTCTCTGTAGTTGAAATATACATCAAGCATTACAGAATGTGACCATACCAAGGCATAGCTAAATCACAAAAAAGGTTTCCTTTTGCATGTTTCTTCTAACAAAGTATGCAACTAGAATCTAATTGATAAAACAGATTATATACGACTGATAAAAGACAAGAATATAGGAAGACAACGTACGTTTCTGCTTTGTTAAATGTATTTCCTACACTATCTTCAGCTGATGGTTTCCAGTCATCATAAGATGAAAGATTTTACACTAAATATTTGGAAGATATTAGAATAGCTGTCAAAATCCCACCAAGCACCTAATAAACAGTGCACACTTGAAAATGGTTTCAGCAAATCTTGGATCCAAACCTACTGTTTCAAAGGGAAGTAAATAAGCTTTCTGTACCGAATTTTTGAAGCATAATTTTATGGCCACAAATTTGAAAAGAACAAAGAGTCACAAATATGCCCAGGTTTGGCTACAGTTATTTCCAACATTACTTCAACTGAACTAAACTTAAAGGGGAAATCTTTAAAATTCAGCCAACAGACAATGTTTAACAGAGATTGACAAAGATTTATTGAACGGAGAAGAGACCTTGAGGAGGAAGAGTACCAACTAGTATTGACAGGATTAAAATGGTACATACAATGGCAAAAACATACATAATTTCAAGCAAAGTCACACTGTAGAAAGTTAACATGAAAAGCAAAGGACGTGTTGTGCACCATTCATATATCTGTGTGAGGAAAGGAAAGCGTTGGGATGAAACACACACTGTCAAAGGGAGAAGGTGCAAACTCCACATAATAAGCACCAGAGGTTAGGATTGACCCTGCTGGGGTTGTGAGGCAGAGGCTCTGACAGTTGCGCCATTGAGCTACCCATAAAATATGTTCATGGTGCACATTTCTTGTAAGCAACCATGGATAACTGTACAAGATGTTGGTGAGACAGCACTTGGAGAATGCTGTGTAGTTCTGGTTCTCTAGCGATACAAAGGATGTCATTAACTGGAAAGAATGCAGAAACTATTCACAAGGGTGTTCCTGATACTAGGCATCTTGAGTCATGAAGAAAGTGGGTAATTTACGGCTGTTTTCCCTGGAGCATCGGAGGCCGAGGAATGATCTTATACAGGTATATAAAATCATTAAATCATGAGGGATATTAATAACTTGGTCACAGTCGTTTTCCCAAGGTAGGGAAGTCTAAAACTAAAGAGTATAGTTTTACAGTGAGAGGGGAAAGATTTAAAAGGATCCAAGGGACAGATTTTCCCCTCAAAAGTGGGTATATGGAATGGTGGGTATATGGAATGAGCTGCCAGAAGAACTGGTAGAAGCAAGTACAAATGCAACTTATAAAAGACATTTAGACAAAACAAGTACCTGGAATGGAAAGGTTGAGAGGGATTGGGGGGAAGAGGGGAAAAAAGGGTTAGCGGTGGATGTCAATGTCCAGGATGTCCAGTTATCAAAGAGTTAAATTGGTTCTGGGCTTAATTATTAGCAAACGAGTTTCACTCAATTGCAAACTCGAATCCTGCTTTGTTACTTCAGAAAGGTCAAGGTGTTGGTTAAGATCAACAAAACAAGCAGAAATATAAAGAATTCCTTTCTCTGTTGATGCAAGAGCTCTGTTATAAAGCAAGACCCTTGGGCATGCAATGGATGCTCTTAAACAGATAGATTGACATATACTTTAAAATTTCTTTAATTCTAATTTATTACAAAACTATTGTACTCCTGTTGAAAATAAATGGCTAGCTCAATATGACTTTTTACTTCAAGAACTGCTGTCAGAATGAAACAAATGTGGACATATAAAGTTAAGCATTGACAAAGTGCAATATCACCATTGATCAGAGAGTCAAGCATGGAGGTTGCTGTACCAAACCTAGATTGCACTGATTTCCAGCCCCTGCGAACAGTACAGCACCAGAACAAGCCCTTCAACCCACAATGTCTGTGCAGAACATGATGCAACGTTAAAGTATGCCTGCATGTGATCCACATCCCCACCATTTGCTGTATATCCATGTGCCCATCTAAAGGTGTCTCAGATGCTACGACCGAATCTGCCCTCCTCCCCCTCCCCCCCACCCAACACATTCCAGGCACCCGGCACTCTCTATATTAAAAAAACTTTCCCCGCACATCTCCTTTAAACTTTTCCCCTCTCATCTTAAAGCTATGCCCTCAAGTCTTTGACATTTCCATCCTGGGAAAAAAAAAGTTGATAAACAAGTACCTAGTATAAGAGTACAAGTACAAGTACGAGAAAAACTGCAATCACACATAAAATATTCACTGTTAACACATTCATGGCTTTAAAAGGTAAAGAAAACAAAACTATAAAATAATAATAGAATGATACAATCTTATTTGCAATTTCCTATCTCACATCATATCTCCAAGCTATTTGGTCACCTGCAGAAAGCTGTTAAGGTTCCTCCCTGCGATACACTATCTTTGCAGATTGCTCCCCACTTACCAAATGTTTTTTCAGTGAGCAATTACTTTAATCAAAGCTAAATGATCTGGCCTTCTTCACAGTGGATGGAAGGATGGCCAAGCCAGCAACCCAGGCTGATCAAAGGGCCACAGGCAGATGTTTCCAATCAGCTACGCATGCTGGACCCACCAGGGGAGTCGGCGTGAATAAAGGAAACACGAGAAGCCAACTCCGATTTCAACAAGAGCAACAAACATGGTCACATACCAGATGCTTCAGCTTGCTTTAACAACACAGGAAAGACGCATCACCCATGTAAAGTAACATTTGGGGGTTGTAGCTGCAGCTTTGCCCAGCATAGTTCTCCTTAAATTCCCTTAATTGTAATCTAAAATGAATACGAATCTTTATGCAACATCACCAGGAATGTGTGAAGATTTTGATTTCTTCAAATGTAGGAATTCCCTCTCTTCTCCACGTACAGCAGTTGGCCAAGACGCACATTGCCTCAATATATTTTAGTGAGCTTCACTCACTGAATTGTTTGAAGTAGTGAGGCTGAAATACAACTTAATAAAAAGTGCAAAAGAAATTCAAAGAAAAGAGCAACAGAACTCAAACTCAGAGAGATTATGTTAAATCCATGTTGAATCTTAATGTTAACACATTTAATGAACTTCATAGACTCCTGGTAACTGGAAGCTTAAATAGCGATACAAGAGCTCTGGAGAAGGTGCAAAAAAATTCACAAGGTTGATACCAAGTCCATGAGAATTTAGCTATCAGAGATGGCTGGTCACGGCATTGCAGGAGTAGTTAGGCTGCATTTGGAGTATTGCGTGCAATTCTGGTTGCCCCATTACAGGAAGGATGTGGAGGCTTTGGAAAGGGTGCAGAGAAGATTTACCAGAACAATGCTTGGCTTAGGGGATATTAACTGCAGGGAAAGTTGGACAGACTTGGGATTATTTTGTCTGGAATGCCAGAGATTGTGGGGAGACCTGATGGAAGTATATAAAGCTATGAGGTATAGATAGGGTAGACAGTCAAAACCTTTTTCCCAGGATGGAAAAAATCAAATTCAAGAAGGCACAGCTTTAAGTTGAGAGGGGTAAAGTTTAAAGGAGATGTGCAAGCAAGTTTTTTTTTTTTTTTAATATACAGAGGGTGGTGAGTGCCTGAAATGGACTTCTGGGGGTGGTTGTCCATACAATAGTGGTATTTAAGAGACTTTTGGATAGGCGTATAAAGATGCAGGGAGCTGAGGGATGTGGATAATGTGCAGGCAGCAAAGAGATTGCCTTGGCATCATGGGAGACATAGACATTAGCATAGAAACATAGAAATTAGGTGCAGGAGTAGGCCATTCGGCCCTTCGAGCCTGCACCGCCATTCAATATGATCATGGCTAATCATCCATCTCAGTATCCTGTACCTGCCTTCTCTCCATACTGCCTGATCCCTTTAGCCACAAGGGCCACATCTAACTCCCTCTTAAATATAGCCAATGAACTGGCCTCAACTACCTTCTGTCGAAGAGAATTCCAGAGATTCACCACTCAGTGTGAAAAATGTTTTTTCTCATCTCGGTCCTAAAAGATTTCCCCCTTATCCTTAAACTATGACCTCTTGTTCTGGACTTCCCCAACATCGGGAACAATCTTCCTGCATCTAGCCTGTACAACCCCTTAAGAATTTTGTAAGTTTCTATAAGATACCCCCTCAATCTTCTAAATTCTAGCGAGTACAAGCAGAGTCTATCCAGTCTTTCTTCATTGTGGGCTGAAGGGCCTATTTTTATACAGTTCTATGTTCTATGAAAAATAAAGGTAAAACAAACTGAAATATCAAATCTTTTAAATTAAATAACATTCATTTTGTAACCCTATATATCTTGAGGTATCGGGAATTAAAAACCACATTCAAAAAGGTGAAGCACAAATGCTAACTCAGACATTATTATGACATGGGGTTCCTGTGAAAACATTACCAACTGCTCATGCAACAGACCATAATATTACTAGGTTATTTTACTCTGCACGCCTGAGGTTTTCATTAGCTCAGCAATTTTTCACGATTTCTCTGCAGAAGGTTGCAAAATGGCACAGGAGGCAGAGGGGATTACTGATCGCAACGTCTAGGGTTCTACATTTAACTGCAGCTGTGCATATTCCACAAGCTGATCTCAAATTTCATGGTGCAATAGAAAAAAGTGAACACAGAGCTTTACCTCCATCACAATTAGAAACTTTGTTTCCATGTGGGAGAGGACAAAATTAGTGGCAATAAATACCAGATAGTCACCAACAAATCCAATAAACAATCAGGAGGAACATCATTACTCATTTTAGTCAGAATGTGAATTCATTCTCCATTGAGAACTTGAATCAAGTAATGGGAAAACATTTATGGAAAACTAGAATCACAAGGGGAAGGAGTAAAATTTGCTGATATAGTAAGCCCACGTTATAACGCAACAGTGGGGAGGGAGGGGGGCGCAAAATGGTGTCCATGATGCCGATTGTCTGCTATAACCAAGCAAGGGATTACCGAGTAATAGAGTATCATTGTGTAAGTAGAACAAACAAAAACTGCAGATGCTGGTAAATACACAAAAGGACACAAAGTGTTGGAATAACTCAGCAGGTCAGGCAGCATCTCCCGAGAACGTAAATAGATGACGTTTTGGTTTAAGACCTTTCTTTAGATTCTCGGTCTGGAAGTGGGCCTAAAATCCAAGCTGCGTGGGCTGGCGATGACGGCAATAGGTCTGGACTGGAAGCAGCTGGGGTGGTGATGCAACCTGTCCTGGCGGTGAAGGTCGGTAGATCTGTCCGCCATAACGATAATGCGTTATAAAAAGGTCCGTAACAATGAGGGTTTACTGTACTGATGAGATGGAATAAGGTGAGAGGAGTCTCTCAAGGAGCATAAATACTCGCAAAGAACTATTAGGTCAAATGGCCAATAAAAATTGTCAGACCTTTCTCATGTTAATAAGTGAAGTGAATCTTCATTTTCATGGCAAAGTAGAAAATAGAGGTTAGCAGATGAGCTGTCATTTTTCTGGACATCACCAATACAATTAAAATCAGAGTATGAAAGGTCCCATGACTTCACCAATAAATCTTCTCCAAGGATGCTGCCTGACCTGTTGAGTTGCTCCAGCACTTTGTGCCTTTTAAAAAAAATAATTAAAATTAGGTGGGGCATCAATGTGGGCTCGTTTTGCTAATACCCGCTATAATCTTCAGTCAGGACTGATCTTTATCAAGGTAGACACAAAATGCGAAGTAACTCAGCGGGACAGGCAGCATCTCTGCAGAGAAGGAATGTTTCGGGTTGAGACCCTTCTTCAGACTGATTTAAACCAGAATCTGCAGTTCTTTCCTACTGATCTTATCAAGAACTGTTTTCAAATGATCTTAGAACTGACACAAAGGAAGAATTTCTGCAAAGTACATATACGATATGATACGATAGAAATTTATTTATCACAGGAGGGAAATTGATCTGTCAATATTCATAAAATACATGAAATTAAAGTGACGAGTGGAAAGGATTGGGGATGTGCAAAGATTGGGGAGGGGGGGGCAGGGGAGGGGAGTCAGTCTGCCCCATGATGGAAGGGGGAGGAGTTGTACAGTTTGATAGTCACAGGGAAGGATCTCCAGTGGCGTTCTGTACTGCATCTTGGTGCAACCAGTCTGCTGCTGAAGGTACTTTGCAGAAATTCTTCCTTTGTGTCAGTTCTAATATCATTTGAAAACAGTTCTTGATAAGATAAGTAGGAAAGAACTGCAGATGCTGGTTTAAATCAGTCTGAAGAAGGGTCTCGACCCGAAACATTACCCATTCCTTCTCTCCAGAGATGTTGCCTGTTCCGCTGAGTTACTCTAGCATTTTGTATCTACCTTGATAAGATCAGTGTGTCATGGATCTTGTGAGCTGTATTGTTCAAGATGCCCTGCAGTTTGAGGAGCATCCTCCCCTGCAAGACCACCTCCCATGAATCCAACTCCACCCCCAGGATGGAGCCAGCCTTGCTGAGGAGTTTGTTAATCCTATTGGCGTCCGTAGCCTTCGTCCTGCTGCCCCAGCACACGACAACAAAGAAGATGGCACTGGCTACCACCGAATCGTAGAATATCTGCAGCATTTACTGCAGACGATGAAGGAGTGGAGCCTTCACAAAAAGTACAGCCGGCTCTGTCCCTTCTTGTACAGATCCAGTTCTAATGGAGAAATGTACAAAAATAGAGCATTGTAACCCTTCACCAGGTTATTCTGAAAGATGTCATGGCTTGAGAAAGTTCAGTTTGAATCTTTTAATCACTTCAACAGATAAAGATCAATATTTAGTTTAGATGTTTATAGTGACTTGAATATTAAAGGTTTCGCAAAGTTACAGGTGAGTGGCAAATAATTTGTCAATGACCAAATGCCATCAAAAGATTTATACAATTGCCTGATAAGTAAATATGCTTAAATCAACAAACGATATTTGCTTTAATTCACAATGTTGGCAGTAATCTTACATTCATAAAAAAATGAACTGATAAACACACAAGGTTTAGTTTAATTTAGATTAAAGATACAGCCCCTTGGCCCACAGGCGATCCCCGCACGTTGACACTATCCTACAGACACTGGGGACAATTTACACTTACACCAAGCCAATTAACCTACAAAGCGGTAGGTCTTTGGAGTGTGGGAGGGAAACAAAGATCTCGGAGAAAACCCACACGGTCACGGGAAGAACGTACAATCTCCGTGCAGACAGCACCAGTAGTCGGGATCGAACCTGGGTCTCCGGCGGTGCAAGCGCTGTAAGGCAGCAACTCTACCGCTGTGTCACCATGCTGCTCCGAAGGTCTCAGGTCTTTTGTTAGGGTAATCAGAGGGTGTACATTGATAAATTCAGATTATTAATTATGAAAATATTTGCAATCTGTCAACATAAAGCAAATACAACATCTATCTATCTATACTATTACTAAAAGTCTCATCTTGACCACTTCCGGCCTATGTTGTAAACAAACTATAGCAAAAACGCTACCCTATATCGCTATGATTTTTTTGCCATTTTACTCAACGTCCTCCTCTCCTCCAAGAGCCCCAAAGTTTTTTCCGATCGGTGAAATAATAGAAAAGTTATGAATGTTTAAAAGATTGTGAGATCAGCAGATTGGTCTTCTCGCCTGTCAGTCACCATGATGAAAGTAACGCCCCTTCCGGGGATAAGGAGAATAATGCCCCGGAGGCCGACGTGAGTCAGTCACCCCGGAAGACCGTGAGTGAGAGTTGAGTCCAGAACTGTGAGTCTACGCCGTGAGTTAACTGAACTGTGAGTCTGCAACGTGAGTGAGCTGAACTGTTGGTCTGCACCGTGAGTGAACTGAACTGTTGGTCTGCACCGTGAGTGAATTGAACTGTTAGTCTGTACCATGCTGATTGAACTGAATTGTGAGTCTGCGCTGTGCTAAGTCCAAAGGTCGTGCTCACTCCGGAAGTCCCGCTCAGTGGAGAGGTCACGCTCATTCCGGAAGTTCCGCTCACTCCGGAATTCCCGCTCAGTCCAGAGGCCGTGCTCAGCTGCGTGAGTAGATTCAAGAGTTTTACTGTCATATATATGTTGTGTGTGAGTGTGTGTGAGTGTGTGTGTGTGTGTGTGTGTGTAAGAGTGCGTGTAAGAGTGCGTGTAAGAGTGCGTATAAGAGTGCAATGGATGAAGGGGAGCCAGTGGATGTAGTGTATCTAGAGTTTCAGAAAGCCTTTGATAAGGTCTCACATGGGAGACTGGTGACTAAAATTAGAGCACATGGTATTGGGGGTAGGGCGTTGACATGGATAGAAAATTGGTTGGTAGACAGGAAGCAAAGAGTAGGTGTGAACAGGTCCTTTTCAGAATGGCAGGCAGTGGCGAGTGAAGTGCCGCAAGGCTCGGTGTTGGGGCCGAAACTGTTTACCATATATATTAATGATTTGGAAGAGGGAATTAGGAGCAACACTAGCAAGTTTGCGGATGACAAAAAGCTGGTTGGCAGTGTGAACTGTGAAGAGGATGTTAGAGGTTGCAGGGTGACCTGGACAGGTTGAGTGAGTGGCCAGATGGGTGGCAGATGCAGTAAATATAAATAAATGTGAGGTTATCCACTTTGGCAGCAAAAACAAGGGGGCAGATTATTATCTCAATGGGGTTAGGTTAGGTAAGGGGGAGGCACAGCGAGACCTGTGTGTCCTTGTACACCAGTCACTCAAAGTTGGCGTGCAGATACAGCAGGCAGAAGAAAGCTAATGGAATGTTGGCCTTCATAACAAGAGGATTTCAGTATAGGTTCTTCTGCAGTTGTATAGAGCTCTGGTAAGACTGGCGTATTGTGTACAGTTTTGGTCTCCTAATTTATTTATTTATTTATTTTTAAATTATTTATTTCGAACAGAATAAAAGAATAAAAAGCAAGTGTGAAACAGCATACAAAAAACAAAACAAGAATATTTATAAAGTGTCATAAACAATATCTATAAATAAATGAAATTGTATGTCCGAAAAGGAGCAGGAAGAAGCCAAAGCTTATTAATTCCCACCCTTATTCACCTGCTTGTAATTATCTTATACAAATTTAGCAGCTATATGTACACCATATGTACACCAGCCACTATATGTACACAAAATTATTTACATTTATACACTAATCAAATATTTACAAAGCCATACAAAAAAGAAAAAAAGAAAAAGAAAAGAAAAAGAAAAGAAAAAGAAAAAACCCTCATATACTATAGTATCTTAGTCATATATACAACCCATCACCCTATAATCACCCTTCCGAATACAATCAGTATAACAAATATCCCACTCACAATCACCTATCCTCATCCCAATATCCTTTTAAACAAGTGTTTTTGTACATCTTTTTAAACTGAATTATGCTTGTGCTAAGTTTTCTCCTGTTCCAGACCATTCCACAAATTCACACCACAGATTGCTATGCACATACTTTTAAGAGTTGTTCTGACATTGAGTTTTTTTAAATTATGTTCCCCTCTCAAATTATACCCACCCTGTCTTTCCATAAACAGTTTTTGTATATTTCTTGGAAGTAAATTATTTCTTGCTTTGTACATGATTTGCGCAGTCTTAAATTTAACCAGATCGGTGAACTTCATTGTATGTGACTTTAAGAATAATAAATTGGTATGTTCAAGATATCCAACGTTATTGATAATTCTTATTGCTCTTTTTTGTAATGTGCATAATGGCTGGAGGTTGGTTTTGTAGGTGTTACCCCATATCTCCACACAGTAACTCAGATATGGCAATATGAGTGTATTATACAGAGTATGTAATGATTTGTGGTCCAGAATGTATCTTGATTTTCCCAATATTGCTATAGACTTTGCCAGTTTTGCTTTGATGTGGTTTATATGTGGTTTCCAGCAGATTTGAGGAAGGACATCCTTGTGATTGAGGCAGTGCAGCATAGGTTCACGAGATTGATCCCTGGGATGGCGGGACTGTCATATGAGGAAAGATTGAAAAGACTAGGCTTATATTCACTGGAGTTTAGAAGGATGAGGGGGTTCTTATAGAAACATATAAAATTATAAAAGGACTGGACAGTGAGTGAGTGAGTGAGTGAGTGAACTGCCAGCCCACCAGCCTTGAATGAGTCAACTGCCAGCCCACCAGCCTTGAATGAGTCAACTGCCAGCTCACCAGCCATGAGCGAGTCAACTGGCAGCTCACCAGCCGTGAGTGACTGAACTGTGAGTCCAAGAATCCATTCGGCCCACAATGTCCATACTAGCCCACTGGAAACCAGTCCCTTTGTCCCACAACACCCATGCTGGTGCTCCAGAAAGGCCCCCCTCCCCCCCACTCGATCCCTTCTCCTGCCAGTCAGCGCCACGCAGATTAGTCTCTTCGCCTGTCACTTCCCGGGACGGTCCGCCCCTTCCTGCGCCATCGCGTCTTTACTGGAGCTGAGGATGGCCGGAGGTTTCCAACCAGACACAATTTTCGGTGGGACCCGAAGCGACTCCAGGCAGCCCAGTCCCAGGCAGCCCAGCGTCGGGGACCCGACCCGGCCCAACGTGGGAGACCCAGCCCAGCTCAGAGTCGGACACCCAGCCCAGCCCTGAGTCGGAGACCCAGCCCAGCCCCGAGTCGGAGATGTCGCCAAACAGAAAGCGGAGACTCTGATCCCGGCGGAGAACGACCAGCGAGTCCCCATCACACCGCCAATTCCAGCCACTACCCCTCTGGTCCCCTAGTTGGCTCCTCCTCCCCTCCCCCATGAAGCCCCCCACTCCCCCATGGCTCTTCCCTTGTCTTTTCTCCAAGCTCACTCCCCCCCACCCACACACCCCTCTTCCCCCACAACTCCCCCTCTGCCCACACCCCTCTTCCCCCACAACTCCCCCCGCCCACGCACCCCTCCCCCCTCCCCCCCCACAAGCTCCCCTGCCCTCACCCCTCTGCCCACACCGCCCACCCCCGCCCCCCCCGGTTGCGTTGGGAGACCAGGTCCCACTTAACCTAGTTTACTAATAAAAATCTAATCCTGCCATCTAGTTATTCCATTAATATAATTTCATATACTTCAGTGGTCCTCTAATCCAGTGGTTCTCAACCTTTTTTCAGTGATGTACCCCCTGTGAAATATTTTTTCAGCCAAGTACCCCCTAACCCCCATTACTATATATGTAGGCCTATATTTTAAAATCTCACGTACCCCCTGGAGTGCCTTCACGTACCCCCAGGGGAACGCGTACCCCCATTTGAGAACCACTGCTCTAATCCATCCTCCAGGTGATTTATAAAGTATAAAGTATAAAGTTTCCTTTTTGTCATTCAAACTTTTAGTTTGAACGAAATTTCAAAATTTATGTAAGTTTAGTGAGTGTAGTAAAGCTATTTAAAAAAAATGAAGAGATGACCTTACGATTTGTTCCATGAAAATTGGCTGTTATATTTTGCAACAATGTGGCAATGTATGTGCCTTATACAATACCTATTATGGATAACCATACAATTTTAAGACTGTACTATAGAACTCATTGTCCTCTGTGTTATTGCATTAATATTTTAGTTTAGTTTAGAGATACGAGTGGAAACAGGCCCTTCAACCCACCGAGTCATGCCTACCAGCAATCCCTGTATACTAACACTATCCTACATGCTATGGCCAATTTAATATCTTTACTGAAGCCAATTAACCTACAAACCTGTACGTCTTTGGAGTGTGGGAGGAAACCGAAACACCCAGAGAAAACCCACGCAGGTCATGGAGTACAAACTCCGCACAGACAGCACCCGTCAGGATTGATCCCGGGTCTCGGATGCTATAAGGCAGCAAATCTACCGCTCTGCCACTGTGCCGTCCCAAAGAACTCATGCTTTAGCCATAAGTCAGTGTCTTCCGTAAAGAATAATGGAAAATTGCCAGGAAGATAATACAATGTATAATTGAAATAATAAATGATGGAACATAGTTTATGCATATTTCTATTATTTGTGAATTGGACTTGTTTAACACCCTGTTAATATGTTGCATTGTGAGCAGTGATACTATTTGTCATTAAAGTGTCTCTACGCCTAACCCCTTCACCCTCATCCAATTCATATTGATTAACATGATCAACCAACGCAAGTCCCCGGAGTAATAAGAGCTAATGGGTTAATTCTGTTACAGAGAGGAAACCCAATCAATGGAAAATTCAGAAGTGAAACCAGCTGCCGACAAAAAAGTCATGTATTAGACAGGACCTTTGCGTGTTTTTAAAAAGCAGTAGTTTTCCTTGCACACAATAGCAATTCGAACAGCTTCCCTGAGTCTACTTTAACCAACTACAGAACCTCCTAAATTCCCACTTCAGGGCAATTGTTATCTGATCAATCTCATTGCTGGATTTTAATATCTTTGGTGCTTCTGCTAATCATATTGGAGTTGTTTGGCTTTTGTATGTTGGTAGAATCATAAAGGAATATGACTAGGAAGTGGGACATGTTAAATAAGGCTCTTCTCCTGGACTAAAGGATCTAAGGTTACATACACATTGATGGGTGGTCCCATTTGTTTGGTGAGATCGACATTGATGATTGGAAAATTGGAATTCCAATGCCATTCAAAGGGATGCAGAGCAAGCACTGATGAGATGAATGTGGAAGCAGAATGAGCTGCAGATCTCCCACGTTTAGAATACACATCTCATGTTTCAATACCTCAAGACATCACAAAGCCAATTAAGTACTTATAAAACATGCCTGCAGGTCAGAGTATAGAAGCGTAGAAACAAGGAATTGCAGATGCTGGTTTACCAAAGTAAGACTTGGTAATGCATCTATCCATCTTCTCCAGGGATGGTTTGTGCGATGTTCTGTGCTTTGAAGTAATTTGGACAACACTTTGAATGTATGAGGATGAAATCCTTTGCTCCCTACTCTTTGTAAAAGCAGTTTAATAAGAACCTTACATTGAAACCAGAGTTTAATTATGAGCTCAACTATGATTTTGATACAGACAGCAAATACAGGAACCCTAAAAAAGACACAAAGCACTGGAGCAACTCAGCAGGTCAGGCAGCATCTCAGGAGAACATGGATAGATGATGTTTCAAGTTGGGACTCTTCCTCCGACTGTATAGGATGTCTTCCATTGTAGCAATGAGTTCATGACTAGATGGTGTTTTAGGTTTGGTTGAACGATAAATATTGGTTAGAACCCCAGGAACCTTTCCGATTATCTGCCAGGGAATCTTTTATAGGGTTCAACATCCTATCACTCAATACAGTTCTCGAGTATCAGCCTGGTACTTATACTCCGGTTGTTGAAGTGGAAATAGGAATTCAGAGCAACAAAGAGAAGAGAATGCTACTTCTGAACCACAGCTGACATCTCTCCAGACATAGGCTGCATGAAGTGGTCACCTCCCCACTAATGTACCGCAATGACAAATGTCTGGAAGGATGTGGGAACCAGTTTTAATGCTGTCTTAAAACAAAAAAGAAATACTACTTTTTATATAAAAAGCACATATGAAGAAGCCATCACAGAACAGTGCATTAGACCAAATTGCCTAGGAGTGCATGTCGTGACACATGTTGAAGGCTAAATTAGATAGACAAGGATCACTGTGCATTATTATTCTTCACCAGTTGCTCCACTATCTGCTTGTCTACATAATTGCTGTATACAGCCAGCACTATCTACACTGTTCATTGCTATTCCTCAGCAGCAGGTCAATATAGAATAGGGCCAGGACCACATATGCTAGAAGGCACTAAACGTAAGATCTTGTATAGGAAATAGACTGCAACTCCAGCAGGTGCTGGGAGATTCTGGAACACATTCATACCTGGGAGACAATGAAGAGCAACACAATGTGGGACAGACTGGGCTTTGCAGCTTTCAATAAAGCACCAGAACCATTGGAGGAAGAGGAGAGGTGACCTGCATCAGGAGACCATGGTGCATTCAGAGAAACAGAAGGATGATGGGGTGATGGCTATACTAGTTATTGTTCAGGGTCAAACATCCTGGATATTCCACAACATGAACACTTCAGCACATGTCAGACTTGGAGTCATCGAGAGAATCAGAGAGAAACATAGAACAGATTCTATGTTTCTATGTAATGGGCCATGGGGCATTCTGGGCGAGTTCCATTTGCCCATATTTAGTCTTTTCTGCCTCTAAAATCCTTCCTATCCATAATAGAGACTTGCTAGCTGATGTCAGAAAGATAATATCATTACGGCAGAAGGGTTTAGCCGGTTACTGTTGTTGGTCAAGGAAACCATCCTGGACATCAGTGAGATGAAAGAAAATAAAGAGAAGGAGGAATAAAATAGCGAGAAGATGGAAGAATAAAGGCAGAGAACCTCAAGCTGAGGCAGGGATCATCCATCTTTTATGCCTGCTCCCATTCTTCACTCATTACTGGGCATAGAGTCAAACACACTATGAAACAATGTCTGAATGCCTAAAATGTGATTTACATTAATTAATCTACTATTTTGTAGAATCAACCAGGGAGCGCTACATTGTGGAATGCATTGCCTTTCAAATGGAATCTCCTTCAGGTCTAGAAAAAACACTCCACATATTTGGAGGAATAGGAGACAATTCCCAAATATTATGTATAATGTCCCTTTCCTCATCATCAAATGGCCACACACTGATGTGATAGATATCCTTTCTGCAACCGATGTCGTGCGAATCTGCTTTAGAGCTCAAACGTCCACATACTGTATATTAATTTATGATCCTTATAACTCGAGTAATCCTGGATTATGATAATATTGGACAACAAAGATGACTTTTGTTGCCCATGGTAAACAATAAATAGTTTTGTCATGGTCTCATCTTATGAGCAATGCAAAAAAAAAATTTTTAATCCACAAGCTGCTTTCAAATATAGGGAACTGCAATATTTGTGAAAACCTTTATTTGTTTAGCATTTTAAATCAAAAATGTTTAGGCAATGAATAGACAATAGACAATAGGTGCAGAAGTAAGCCATTCGGCCCTTCGAGCCAGCACCGTCATTCAATGTGATCATGGCTGATCATCCCCAATCAGTACCCCGTTCCTGCCTTCTCCCCTTATTCCCTGACTCCACTATCTTTAAGAGCCCTATCTAGCTCTCTTAAAAGTATCCAGAGAACCAGTCTCCACCGCCCTGAAGGGTGAGAAGGGTGATCATGAAGGGTGAGAAGAAAGAATAATTTCCTCTTAGAAGAAACTTAGGACTATGTGAAGAGGTTTAAATGTACCTACTTTTAGAGGGATGCATCAGAAGTAGATATTATTTGTGTTACTGCAATGGCATGGGTCCTTTGTGTGCTTAATGGTTATTAGGATGGCCACTCCCACTCTTGGCTCCATCCTTGCATGCACCTAAGTAGATGTGAAAGGGGAATAAGCTAACAATGCTATTAGTTCCCCATTTATCTAGTCATTACCACACCCGCTGAGCTACTGCATTACTCCATCATTTTGTGTCTATCTTCGGTGTGAACCAGCATTTGCAGTTCCTTCGTATACGAGATGCTGCTCGACCCGCTGAGTGACTCCAGCATTTTGTGTCCAACCACATTTCAGAAGCTTGGTGTGAATACATTGGGTGCCTCTATTCCTGCATTACAACTGGCTACACATCTTGGTAACACCCAATAGGGTGAGGCACTACATGAAGGAAAACTATTTAACGACCAGTGGGAGGAATCAAGGTCTATGACAATCAGGCAGGGGAACATAATTGAAGTGAATGGTGGAGATGCCTTGACAGGCAGCATTGTCTTTCTGTGCTCTCAATTTCTGTCACCATTTTTTTCGTACCTGATTTATATACATCATTCAGTCAATGGCTGGTGAACACTGTTTTCTAATTTATTGTGGTCAATAATTTCCCATTTCATTTACTTCCTGATGATTCCTTAATTACTTACGGAGTCATTCAATTTTTGATGATCCGAAATCTTTCAGTCATCAACAAGTCAAGAGTGGGATAGAACACTCTCCATCTACATGGTGCAGCTTCACCAACATTCAAGAAGGTGAGGGGGAAAAGATTTAATAGGAACCCAAGGGGTAACATCTTCCACACAAAGGGTGGTGGGTGTATGAACAAACTGCCAGAGGAGGTAGTTGATGCAGGTACTATCACAACATTTAAGAAACATTTGGACAGGCACATGGATAGGGCATGTTTAGAGGGATATGGGCCAAACGCAGGCACTAGGGGTTAATGTAGATGGGACATGTTGGTCAGTGTGAGCAAGTTGGGCCGAGGGGCCTGTTTCCATGCTCAATGACTCTGTTCAATGCCACCTAGGACAAAGCAGCCTGATTGATCAGTCTGAAGAAGGGTTCCGACCCAAATCATCTATCCATGTATTCCAGGGAGCTTTCCCTGTTACTCTAGTATTTTGTGTCTGATTAGTGGATTCATCCATCCACCACCCTTGAAATTCATTCACTCGACCACTCTTGCAAAGTGGCTGCAATGCGACCATCTACAAAAATGCACTGTAATTACTCAGCAAGTCTTCATCCAACTTAGAAATAAATTGATGTGCCTTCATTGTCGCTCCTCAAGGCTAGTTTAGGGATGGGAAGTACATGCTGATCTTGCCAGTAACTCCCACATCTTGAACATGGAATAAACTGTACAATCTAGCTGCCTTTCTACCCAACCCTATGATTCAGTTATGAACTTAGACCCAATGCAATGTTCCTCTCCAAGAAATAACACCAGCAGCCACCCCTCTGCCAGCACTAGACATTCACACAACAGGAGAAATTCTAGTTTATGGCAACAGCAGGCCCAGGAGCAATTTATCTTTAAGATAGACACAAAACGCTAGAGTAACTCAGTGGATCAGACAGCATCTCTGAAGAACAGGAATAGGTGATACTTTGGGTTGAGCCTTCTTTCCTTTTCAATTTATTTATGTTGGTTTTTTCGCTTTATGCCCAAATTTAAGGACACAATTGCAGGAATTCTCCAAGTGCAGCACTTCTGAAGAGAACAGAAAAAGAGTGAATACTCAGTTGAATTTTGAGGGAATGTACAACACGTTTGAATTGCATTACACCGTGTTGTAATGCTAAGGCTTTATAAGGCACGGGTTAGACCGCATTTGGAGTATTGTGAGCAGTTTGGGACCCCATGTCTGAAGAAGGATGTGCTGGCTTTGGAGAGGGTCCAGAGGTGGTTTACGAGAATGATTCCAGGAATGATTGGGTCAACATACGATAAGTGTTTGACTGCACTTGTCCTGTACACGCTGGAGTTTAGAAGGATGAGGGGTGAACCTCATTGAAACTTGCTGAACAGTGAAAGGCCTGGATAGAGCAGTTGTGGAGGGGATGTTTCCACTAGTGGGAGAGTCTTGGACCAGAGGCAATAGCCTCAGAATAAAAGCAGTTACCTTTAGAAAGAAGATGAGGAGGAATTTATTTCATTAGAGGATGGGAAGTCTGTGGAATTCATTGCCACAGACGGTTGTGGCGGCCAAGTCGATTATATTTTTAAGGCGGAGGTTGGCAGATTCTTGATTAGTAAGGGTTTCAGGGGTTATGGGGAGAAGGCAGGAGAATGGAGTTGAGAGGAAAGATAGATTCCAATTTAACAATGGTATTTCCCTTGGAATTTAAAAAGGGATGACGATAGCAGTTTTTTGATATATTACTGAAAATTGATAAGGTAAATGCAGGAAAACAGTCTGCTCTTTGTGGAGCAAAGGATTCAAGGACAAATTTCAGAAATGGCCTGGAAATACTTTCATGTGCACAGAATGAAAAGTATTTGAAGTACTCATCCACTAATGGATATCGATGCCAAGAGAATAATGAATCTCATCTCAGATTTTTATTCATGGGAGATTAAGAGATATGGGATAAAGGTGTGGACAGGTAAGCCACAAATCTTATTGAATATCAGAATAGGCCCAAAGTGCTTGTTTTGCACTTTGCAAACTTTTGCAAAGGTTTCCATATTGGCTTTCCACTGCTCCTATGCTCTACACCTCTCAGTTACTCCAGAGTGAGCCCGATGAAAGGTGTACATGGTAAGACCAGGACATATACGAGCAGAATTATGCCGTTCGGCCCATCGAGTCTAATCCGCCATTCAATCACGGCTGATCTATTTTCCCTCTCAACACCATTCTCCTGCCTTCCCCACCCTTGCTAATCAAGAACCTATTAATAATCTCCACTTTAAAAATACCCAATGCCTTGGCCTCCACAGTCATCTGTGGCAATGAATTCCACAGATTGGAATACTTGTGATGCCACCCAAGAAAGAACCGGCACCAGTCATTCACAATGCCTGCACCCAATTAAATAATTATTTTTTCAGTAAAGTGCCAAGTTGATAACAAGTGGCTGTGGGACATGTTATTATCCTGTTAGTACACTCTGTAAATGCAAGTTTGCGTTGTGGAAATGCATATCACTTAGAGCAGGGGTTCCCAACCTTTTCCGTCCAGTTTACCCCTGGCAACTTTAATAGCAAAAAACAATGTTATTTCACTTATTTATGAACAACTAATGATGAACAGATACCAGTATACCTGAACCAAACACAGTCATTCAATGAGAAAAAATATGTACAAATCCAGAGTCAACAATTTTACCCCCTGGGTAGGCGAAATCTACCCCTTGGGGGTAAATTTAGCCCAGGTTGGGAACCCTTGTCTTAGAGGGAAATGGGCCAAAATAAAATCACTACCAATGAGTCACATAATTGTGCATTGCAAGTGTGTTGAGATCACATGGGATGTTAATGAAACTTCTTGCCTCATCTCCATTCAGCAACAGATCTATCAATTCAGTCACTAATGGAACCACATGGTATGTGATGGCTGGCAAAGGTTAAAAACCAAACAGGGTTAAAAAGGTCACAGAGGTCTGGTACTCATATTATTCCGCCAATAAGCATGTGGCACTGTCAAAATAGATTAGTCACTGGTCAGAATGAGATTTGTTGATCACATGCAGAAAAATAGAAATGGAAGTGGCAAAACACAAAGTGCTGGAGATGCTCAGCAGGTCAGACAACATCTGTGAAGGCAATGGACAGACGATGTCTCAGGGCAATTCAGACAATGTGAATGGCAGTTGTTTACATCAGATTTTATAGGACATTGGCAGGAGCAGACCGTGTGGGACAAGTCAAGTCAGGTTGAGTCAAGTTTATTGTCTAATACACAAGAATGGAGAGGTACAGGTACAATGACAAGTTTGCTTGCTTGCAGCAACACCAAAGGCACATAGACTCAGGCAACACACAAAAACATTAATTATACATAAATTATACAATATTTGCAGGAGAGCAAAAAGAAAAGACTGCAAACAGCAAGATCTTAGTGCAAAACACAATTAGAAAAAAAACCAAATTCATGGTAGTGCAGGAGGTGGGCCATTGGTGAGATGGGATCAGGGTTTTGTGAGCACTTCAAGCACCTGATAGTTGTAGGAAAGTAGCTGTTCTTGAACCAACTAGTCCAGCCAATGTTTGTGCCCTACACATCAAAACCTTTCCACAAAATATATTAGTATAACCTTTGGTGGACAAAAATGCAGGAGAAACTCAGCGGGTGAGGCAGCATCTATGGAGCGAAGGAATAGGTGATGTGGTAAAATATAGCTTTTTATTCCCTTCTCCCTCATTGCTTGTCCAATCTCTTCTTAATGATACCTACACTATACATTGGCGACACACCCCGTGGTAGCAAGCTCAACATTAACAGCTGAAATGGTTCCAGTTTCTCCCCTTCTGCAAATGCTGATTCCAACTACAGGTTGATCCCAGTGATAGAGTAATCCTGCTATCCATAACCCAAGTTTAAAAAAAAAATGTTTGAACGCAGGTAGTTTTCATAAAACATGGCTCAGCACAGTGGTGCTGGATCATGTTATTCCCAGATATTATTGCATGCCTATAGCAATTGGAGGCCAATGGGTGATTATCCAGATAAGTGTCTTCTTGTAAACTAGAGCAATGTGATCCAAACAGTTTCAAGCAGTAGAGTCATGGTGGAAGAGTGAGGAACTGAGTTTGTAACCAGCAGATAGAGTAGACTTCCTCAACAATAAAAAGAAATATCACAAATAGCGAAAGGCCTGGATAGAGTGGATGTGGAGAGGATGTTTCCAATAGTGGGAGAGGCTAGGACCAGAGGGCACAGTCTCAGAATAAAAGGATGTACCTTTAGAAAGGAGATGAGGAAGAATTTCTTTAGTCAGAGGGTGATGAATCTATGGCATTTATTGCCACAGACGGCTGTGGAGATTGTCATTGGATATTTTTAAAGCAGAGATTGACAGATTCTTGATTAGTAAGGGTGTCAAAAGTTGTGGAGAGAAGGCAGGAGAATGGGGTTGAGAAGGAAAGATAAATCAGCCACAGTTGAATGGCAGAGTAGACTCAATGGGCTAATGGTCTGATTCTGCTCCTATGTCTTATGAACATAATTATCAGAAGTAGGCAAAGTAGCCACC